>NC_138770.1:46516877-46624838 GCF_965119305.1 Pelophylax lessonae
AATTGGAACAGGCACATCTAAGGATGCAGGCATCCGGGGTAAAGCTGTCCACATAGACGTCTCCCTCACCGCCATCTACGTCATCCCTTCCATGCTGCCCCTCGCTTTCAGATCGCTTTACTGCAGGGTGGTCTTCCCAGTCAGGATTACAGACTGGCAGCTGGCGGTGCAGAAGATAGTCTATGTGGACAGCTTTATCCTGGATGCCTGCATACCTAGATGTGCCTGTTTTATTCATCAACCATGTGAGTTGCTAGATGTTGTACCTTCATTAAATGGAACCATATTGCTACACTTAGAGGCGCCTCTCTTCTCTTTTATACTCTGTAGCTCCTGCTGGATTTTGCTTCTAATCCCCTTATGGAAGCGGCTATTTGTGGATGGACATTTTATGCAACCTATCGCAATGCTATAATCTTTTTATATGGGCTATAAACTGAAGGACTTATGAATAAATGGTTGTGGAACGAATCATCTGAGTTTCCATTATTTCTTATGGGGAAATTTGCTTTGATATAAGAGTGCTTTGGATTACAAGCATGGTTCCGGAACGAATTATGCTCGCAATCCAAGGTTTTACTGTATTTGGAATGTTTCAATAAGAACAGGAGAACCAGACCTACCAGACAGATAATAATAGTCTTCGTCTTTCTTCTTCCACACAAGGAAGGATCCTGTCCTGTTCTGCTCCTGCATAAGGTAGCGTTTGGCATCCATTTTTGTTCCCAGATCAAAATACCAGCTGTGAATAGAAAGAGTGAGTATAATGTCAGCATACATCCTATATGGAGTCTGTAACATACCATGAAATCTTGGGGAGATGGGCAAGCTAGATGGACCGGATACATTCTGGGGACAAATTATTGGGGGGGGGGGGGGGCCGGCTAGATGGACCAGTTAAATTCTAGGAGTATGGGCAGGCTAGATGGATTGGATAAATCCTAGGGAAATGGGCAAGCTAGATGGACTAAAAAAAATCCCAGAGGTACAGGCAGGATTGAAGGACCAGATAAATCCTAGGGGCACAGGCAGGCTAGATGACCAGATAAATGCTAGGGGTACAGGCAGGATATATGGACCAGATAAATACTAGGGGTACAGGCAGGATATATGGACCAGATAAATCCTAGGGGTACAGGCAGCCTAGATGATCAGATAAATCCTAGGGGTACAGGCAAGCTAAATGATCAGATAAATGCTAGGGGTACAGGCAGGCTAAATGACCAGATAAATGCTAGGGGTACAGGCAGGATATATGGACCAGATAAATACTAGGGGTACAGGCAGGCTAGATAACCAGATACATCCTATGGGTCCAGGCAGGCTAGATAACCAGATACATCCAAGGGGTCCAGGCAGGCTAGATAACCAGATACATCCAAGGGGTACAGGCAGGCTAGATGGCTGGATACATTCTAGGGGTACAGGCAGGCTAGATGATCAGATACATTCTAGGGGTACAGGCAGGCTAGATGAGCAGATAAATCCTAGGGGTACAGGCAGGCTAAATGACCAGATAAAACCCAAGGGTACAGTTAGGCTAGATGACCAGATAAATGCTAGGGGTACAGGCAGCCTAGATAATCAGATAAATACTAGGGGTACAGGCAGGCTAGATGACCAGATAAATACTAGGGGTACAGGCAGGCTAGATGACCAGATAAATACTAGGGGTACAGGCAGCCTAGATAATCAGATAAATACTAGGGGTACAGGCAGGCTAGATGACCAGATAAATGCTAGGGGTACAGGCAGGATATATGGACCAGATAAATACTAGGGGTACAGGAAGGCTAGATGACCAGATAAATACTAGGGGTACAGGCAGGCTAGATGACCAGATAAATCCTAGGGCTACAGGCAGGCTAGATGACCAGATAAATACTAGGGGTACAGGCAGGCTAGATGACCAGATAAATCCTAGGGGTACAGGCAGGATATATGATTGGATACATCCTAAGGGTACAGGCAGGCTAGATGACCAGATACATTCTAGGGGTACAGGCAGGCTAGATGACCAGATAAATACTAAGGGTACAGGCAGGCTAGATGATCAGATAAATCCTAGGGGTACAGGCAGGATATATGATTAGATACATCCTAAGGGTACAGGCAGGCTAGATGACCAGATAAGGTCATGTAGGGACATGACTAGAGAAGGCTAGGGGCTTGGGGGTTCTGGGTCCCCAGCAGTGGTGTATTTTGGTTTTGTGCTGCCCTAGGCAAGACTAAAATTGGGCGCCCCCCCTCCCCATCCTATGTAAATTTGCCCCACTCCTTCTTTTTTAACGAATGTGGCTCCCTCCAAAATTTAAGGACTACAAGTCCCAGCATGAACCCCTGAGATCTCACGAGGGGGGGGGGGTGGGTGAGGGGGGGTGAGAGAGAGAGGGGGGAGAGAGGGCGAGTGAGAGGGGGGATGAGAGAGAGAGAGTGAGAGAAGGGATGAGAGAGAGAGGGGTGAGAGCGGGGGGTGAGAGAGGGGGAATGAGAGAGGCGGCTCTAGTGGCCAATAGTCTCAGGTGGAGGGGGGGGTGGCTTTTTTGCTGCTCCCCCTGCAAAGTGCCGCCCTAGGCCTGGGCCTTGTTGGCCTAGGCCAAAATACAGCACTGGTCCCCAGGGTTGTGGGACATGAAGAGAGGAGGATAGGGTCTGGGGAGGTTCAGATCTTCAGGACTGTAGGGACATGATTTAAAGTGGGTAGGGGCTGGGGAGGTCCTGGTATCCAGTGCTGTGGTGATATGACCAAAAAAGGCTAGGGGCTGAAGAGGTCTGGGCCCCCAGGGCTGTGTAACATTAATAGAGAAGGGTAGGGGCTGGGGAGGTTGAGATCTTCAGGACTGTAGGGACATGAATAAAGGTGGATAGGGTCTTGGGAGGTCCAGGTATCCAGTGCTGTGGTGATATGACCAAAAAAGGCTAGGGCCTGGGGAAGTCTAAGTCCCCAGGGCTGTGTGACATGAATAGAGGAGGGTAGGGCCTGAGGAGGTTCAGATCTTCAGGACTGTAGGGACAGGAATAAAGGTTGGTAGAAGCTGGGGAGGTCCAGGTATCCAGTGTTTAGGTGACATGACCAGCAAAGGCTAGGGGCTGCAGAGGTCTGGGTCCCCAGGGCTGTGAAACATGAATAGAGAAAGGTAGGGGCTGAGGAGGTCTGGGTCCCCAGTGCTGTGGGGACATGACTAGAGAAGGCTAGTGTCTGGGTCACCAGGGCTGTGGTGTCATGACCAGAGAAGGCTAGGGGCTCGGGAGGTCTGAGTCCCCAGGGCTGTGTGACATGAATGGAGAAAGGTAGGGGCTGAGGAGGTCTGGGAACCCAGTGCTTAGGGGACATGACCAGAGAAGGCTAGGGGCTGGAGAGGTCTGGGTCCCCAGGGCTGTGAAACATGAATAGAGAAAGGTAGGGGCTGAGGAGATCTGGGTCCCCAGTGCTGCGGGGACTAGAGAAAGCTAGGGGCTCAGGAGGTCTGGGTCCCCAGGGCAGCAGCGCTGTGCTGACATGACTTGAGAAGGCTAGGGGATGGAGAGGTCTGGGTCCCCAGGGCTGTGAAACATGAATAGAGAAAGGTAGGGGCTGAGGAGGTCTGGGTCCCCAGTGCTGTGGGGACATGACTAGAGAAGGCTAGGGTCTGAGTCCCCAGGGCTGTGGTGTCATGACCAGTGAAGGCTAGGGGCTCGGGAGGTCCCCAGGGCTGTGTGACATGAATGGAGAAAGGTAGGGGCTGAGGAGGTCTGGGAACCCAGTGCTGAGGGGACATGACCAGAGAAGGCTAGGGGCTGGAGAGGTCAGGGTCCCCAGGGCTGTGAAACATGAATAGAGAAATGTAGGGGCTGAGGAGATCTTGGTCCCCAGTGCTTTGGGGACTAGAGAAAGCTAGGGACTCAGGAGGTCTGGGTCCCCAGGGCAGCAGCGCTGTGGTGAAATGACCAGAGAAGGCTAGGGGCTCGGTAGGTCTGGGTCCCCAGGGCTGTGTGACATGACTAGAGAAGAGTAGGGGCTGGGAAGGTCAGGGGCTCCAGTTTTTTGGAGACATGAATAGCGAAAGTTAGGGGCTGGAGAGATCTGGGCCCTCAGTTATGTGGGAACATGAATAGAGGACAGTAAGGGCCAGGGAGGACTGGGTCTTCAGTTATGTGGGAACATGACTAGAGGACAGTAAGGGCCAGGAAGGACTGGGTGGGTCTTCAGTTATGTGGGAACACGAATAGAGGACAGTAAGGGCCAGGGAGGACTGGGTCTTCAGTTATGTGGGAACACAAATAGAGGACAGTAAGGGCCAGGGAGGACTGGGTCTTCAGTTATGTGGGAACACGAATAGAGGACAGTAAGGGCCAGGGAGGACTGGGTCTTGGGTAATGTGGGAACACAAATAGAGGACAGTAAGGGCCAGGGAGGACTGGGTCTTCAGTTATGTGGGAACACGAATAGAGGACAGTTAGGGCCAGGAAGGACTGGGTGGGTCTTCAGTTATGTGGGAACATGAATAGAGGACAGTAAGGGCCAGGGAGGACTGGGTCTTCAGTTATGTGGGAACACGACTAGAGGACAGTAAGGGCCAGGGAGGACTGGGTCTTCAGTTATGTGGGAACACAAATAGAGGACAGTAAGGGCCATGGAGGACTGGGTCTTCGGTAATGTGGGAACACGAATAGAGGACAGTAAGGGCAAGGGAGGACTGGGTGGGTCTTCAGTTATGTGGGAACACGAATAGAGGACAGTAAGGGCCAGGAAGGACTGGGTGGGTCTTCAGTTATGTGGGAACACGAATAGAGGACAGTAAGGGCCAGGGAGGACTGGGTCTTGGGTAATGTGGGAACACGAATAGAGGACAGTAAGGGCCAGGGAGGACTGGGTCTTCGGTAATGTGGGAACACGAATAGAGGACAGTAAGGGCCAGGGAGGACTGGGTCTTCACTTATGTGGGAACACGAATAGATGACAGTAAGGGCCAGGGAGGACTGGGTCTTCCGTAATGTGGGAACACAAATAGAGGACAGTAAGGGCCAGGGAGGTCTGGGTCTTCGGTAATGTGGGAATATGAATAGAGGACAGTAAGGGCCAGGGAGGACTGGGTCTTCAGTTATGTGGGAACACGAATAGAGGACAGGAAGGGCCAGGGAGGACTGGGTCTTTGGTAATGTGGGAACATGAATAGAGGACAGTAAGGGCCAGAGAGATCTGGGCCCTCAGTTATGTGGGAATATGAATAGAGGACAGTAAGGGCCAGGGAGGACTGGGTCTTCAGTTATGTGGGAACATGAATAGAGGACAGTAAGGGCCAGAGAGGTCTGGGTCTTCAGTTATGTGGGAACATGAATAGAGGACAGTAAGGGCCAGGGAGGTCTGGGTCTTCAGTTATGTGGGAACACAAATAGAGGACAGTAAGGGCCAGGGAGGACTGGGTCTTCAGTTATGTGGGAACACGAATAGAGGACAATAAGGGCCAGGGAGGACTGGGTCTTCAGTTATGTGGGGACATGAATAGAGGACAGTAAGGGCCAGGGAGGACTGGGTCTTCAGTTATGTGGGAACATGAATAGAGGACAGTAAGGGCCAGGGAGGACTGGGTCTTCAGTTATGTGGGAACACGAATAGAGGACAGTAAGGGCCAGGGAGGACTGGGTCTTCAGTTATGTGGGAACACGAATAGAGGACAGTAAGGGCCAGGGAGGACTGGGTCTTGGGTAATGTGGGAACACGAATAGAGGACAGTAAGGGCCAGGGAGGACTGGGTCTTGGGTAATGTGGGAACACGAATAGAGGACAGTAAGGGCCAGGGAGGACTGGGTCTTCGGTAATGTGGGAACACGAATAGAGGACAGTAAGGGCCAGGGAGGACTGGGTCTTCAGTTATGTGGGAACACGAATAGAGGACAGTAAGGGCCAGGGAGGACTGGGTCTTCGGTAATGTGGGAACACGAATAGAGGACAGTAAGGGCCAGGGAGGACTGGGTCTTCAGTTATGTGGGAACACGAATAGAGGACAGTAAGGGCCAGGGAGGACTGGGTCTTCGGTAATGTGGGAACACAAATAGAGGACAGTAAGGGCCAGGGAGGTCTGGGTCTTCGGTAATGTGGGAATATGAATAGAGGACAGTAAGGGCCAGGGAGGACTGGGTCTTCAGTTATGTGGGAACACGAATAGAGGACAGGAAGGGCCAGGGAGGACTGGGTCTTTGGTAATGTGGGAACATGAATAGAGGACAGTAAGGGCCAGAGAGATCTGGGCCCTCAGTTATGTGGGAATATGAATAGAGGACAGTAAGGGCCAGGGAGGACTGGGTCTTCAGTTATGTGGGAATATGAATAGAGGACAGTAAGGGCCAGAGAGGTCTGGGTCTTCAGTTATGTGGGAACATGAATAGAGGACAGTAAGGGCCAGGGAGGACTGGGTCTTCAGTTATGTGGGAACATGAATAGAGGACAGTAAGGGCCAGGGAGGACTGGGTCTTCAGTTATGTGGGAACACGAATAGAGGACAGTAAGGGCCAGGGAGGACTGGGTCTTCAGTTATGTGGGAACACGAATAGAGGACAGTAAGGGCCAGGGAGGACTGGGTCTTCGGTAATGTGGGAGCATGAATAGAGGACAGTAAGGGCCAGGGAGGACTGGGTCTTCAGTTATGTGGGAACACGAATAGAGGACAGGAAGGGCCAGGGAGGACTGGGTCTTTGGTAATGTGGGAACATGAATAGAGGACAGTAAGGGCCAGAGAGATCTGGGCCCTCAGTTATGTGGGAATATGAATAGAGGACAGTAAGGGCCAGGGAGGACTGGGTCTTCAGTTATGTGGGAATATGAATAGAGGACAGTAAGGGCCAGAGAGGTCTGGGTCTTCAGTTATGTGGGAACATGAATAGAGGACAGTAAGGGCCAGGGAGGACTGGGTCTTCAGTTATGTGGGAACATGAATAGAGGACAGTAAGGGCCAGGGAGGACTGGGTCTTCAGTTATGTGGGAACACGAATAGAGGACAGTAAGGGCCAGGGAGGACTGGGTCTTCAGTTATGTGGGAACACGAATAGAGGACAGTAAGGGCCAGGGAGGACTGGGTCTTCGGTAATGTGGGAGCATGAATAGAGGACAGTAAGGGCCAGGGAGGACTGGGTCTTCAGTTATGTGGGAACACGGATAGAGGACAGTAAGGGCCAGGGAGGTCTGGGTCTTCGGTAATGTGGGAACATGAATAGAGAACAGTAAGGGCCAGGGAGGACTGGGTCTTCGGTAATGTGGGAACACGAATAGAGGACAGTAAGGGCCAGGGAGGACTGGGTCTTCAGTTATGTGGGAACATGAATAGAGGACAGTAAGGGCCAGGTAGGTCTGGGTCTTCAGTACTGTGGGAAAATGAATAGAGGACAGTAAGGGCCAGGGAGGACTGGGTCTTCAGTTATGTGGGAACACGAATAGAGGACAATAAGGGCCAGGGAGGACTGGGTCTTCAGTTATGTGGGGACATGAATAGAGGACAGTAAGGGCCAGGGAGGACTGGGTCTTTAGGACTGTAGGGACATGAATAGAGAGGGAATGAGCGCTGGGGAGATTAGGTGCTCATGGCTAAGTACATTCATAATAAGGACATGCAAAGGGCAGCAATTGTTGTCAGTTCAGGGGAGTTTTAGAAAATTCCCCTGCAGATATGATTCCTACGTCAGTTATTAAAGACTCGCCAAGCCGGTTTGAAGTGTTTGGGTTGGCTGTAATTCAACATTCAAGTTGGGTGTAATCCAGAGACTGGTATTTCCTCCCCCAAGTGCCAATACCATTCATGCCTTCCTACTTTCTGCAAATGGCAGAATAGGGATAACTGTAAATTTACCCCCTCATAAGCCCCCCTTTCTTTAAGCATAGCCTTAACCACTTCCCATCCGGGCCAATTCTGACACTTCGCTCCTACATGTAAACATCTACTTTTGTTTGAATAGAAGATCTCTTAGAACCCCCTTCAAGTGTGACCACACCCTTACAAATGTATTATATGTGTATATTGTGTGTGTGTGTGTATATATATATATATATATATACACAATAAAATAAAATAGTAAACAAAATAATAAAATAAAACAAGAATAAAAAAAAATACTGACACCAGTGGGGGGCACTACAAGGGTCACAAAGGTTGCACTTGCGAATGGTCCCTGGCATTCCGCCACCATGGGGGTGACCCCAGATGACAAGAAGATGTCCCGCTGTTGAATGGGAAGCTCTGTACAGAGCTATTCCTGTTCATTCATTCTGTGCAGCTGAGGCTGTAGAGAAAGGGACTGATTAATCTGTCCTGAGTCCCTTTCTCTGTCTCAAAAGGGAGACATATGGGGTCTAAAGACCCCTGATATTTTACCAAAGCCCCCCTTTGGGGGGTTCCAAAAAAATATGTAAAAAATAAACAAAAATAAAATTTAAAAAAAAAAAAAATGGTTAACAAAATAAAAAAATAAATAAATAAAACAGCAAAAATAAAAACAAAAAACTACTGTCACCAGAGGCGGAACTACATGGGTCACAAAGGTTGCATTTGTGAATAGTCCCTTGCATTCCACCACCATGCGGGAGTCCTCAAGACACCAGAAAGATGGCCCACTGCGGGACTGTAAAAAAGGGTCCCACGATGGGAATAAAGGGCCCCAGGATCAGTGGGAAGGGCCCCTTCATGGTTACTTGCACCGGGGGCCTGAAGCTTCTAGCTACACTTCTGATCCCATTTTAAGTCTCTGATCACCGCTATTAGTAGTAAAAAAAAAATAAAAAATAAAATTCCAAAAATACAGTATTTCCCATAGTTTGTAGACACTATCACCTCCACCCAAATCAATTTATTGGGATTTTTTTTTACCAAAGACATGTAGCAGAATATATATTGGCATAAATTTATGTAGGAATTATTTTTTTTTTATTTTTTTTATTGGATATGTTTTATAGAAATCCAATGTTGATCAAATACCACCAAAAGAAAGCTTTTTGTTTAAAAATAATAATAATAATAATAATAATAATAATAAATTATATAAATTCCATTTGGGTACAGATTTGCATGACCGCGCAAGTGCAAGTTAAAGTAGCGCTGTAGCAAAAAATATCCTGGTCTGAAGGAGGTAACATCTGCCTGAGGTCAAGTGGTTACTGAGGAATTCAGGGGAAATACCACATTATGGCCACTGGATGGAGCTGATGAACATAGGAGATAATTATAAGGCAAAATTTTATTTTTAATTTTGAATAGAGTAGGGAAAGGATAAAACCCGTGTGAGTTTAGTTTTTACTGTCTGTGTCCCAATGAGGAGATTATTAGTAGCTTGCATAAAGAGAATTTCTGGTGGTCAATATGGGGATCAATTTGCCTGATGACAGTTTCCATGAAAAGAAGAATGCCCTGATATTGGGGGTCAGAGAGGGCCAGTGAGAAAAAAAAAAGACTGGTGTCAGTGGGGGCTGGGGGGTTACATTTGAGGTCAGCAGGGGCTCAAAGAGCACCATGGTGATGAGTGGGAGTCAGAGTGGTACATTGGAGGTCAGCAAGGGTTGAGAGGGTACAGTGGTAGGTCAACAAGGGTTAAGGGGGGTACAATGGTAGGTCAACAAGGGTTGAGGGGGGTACAATGGTAGGTCAACAAGCGTTAAGAGGGTATAGTGGTAGGTCAACAAGGGTTGAGGGGGTACAATGGTAGGTCAACAAGGGTTGAGGGGGTACAATGGTAGGTCAACAAGGGTTGAGGGAGTACAATGGTAGGTCAACAAGGATTGAGGGGGTACAGTGGTAGGTCAACAAGGGTTGAGGGGGTACAATGGTAGATCAACAAGGGTTGAGGGGGTACAGTGGTAGGTCAACAAGGGTTGAGGGATTACAGTGGTGGGTCAACAAGGGTTGAGGGGGTACAATGGTAGGTCAACAAGGGTTGAGGGGGGTACAATGGTAGGTCAACAAGCGTTAAGAGGGTACAGTGGTAGGTCAACAAGGGTTGAGGGGGTACAATGGTAGGTCAACAAGGGTTGAGGGGGTACAATGGTAGGTCAACAAGGGTTGAGGGAGTACAATGGTAGGTCAACAAGGATTGAGGGGGTACAGTGGTAGGTCAACAAGGGTTGAGGGGGTACAATGGTAGATCAACAAGGGTTGAGGGGGTACAATGGTAGATCAACAAGGGTTGAGGGGGTACAGTGGTAGGTCAACAAGGGTTGAGGGATTACAGTGGTGGGTCAACAAGGGTTGAGGGGGTACAATGGTAGGTCAACAAGGGTTAAGGGGGTACAGTGTTAGGTCAACAAGGGTTGAGGGGGTACAGTGGTAGGTCAACAAGAGTTAAGAGCAGTGCAGGGACAAGGTCATCCAGCGCCAAGGGCAAGGATGCCAAACTGCGCCCCCCTTCCCTTAGGGTTAGGGTCAAGGTGCACCCCCATCCCTGCAAAAAACCATTGTGCCCAGGGCAACCATCCCTCCTACCCCTTGTCCCGGCCCTGGTTAAGGGGGTATAGTGGTAGGTCAACAAGAGTTGAGGGGGTACAGTGGTAGGTCAACAAGGGTTAAAGGGGGTACAGTGTTAGGTCAACAAGGGTTGAGGGGTACAGTGTTAGGTCAGCCAGGGTTAAGGGGGTACAGTGATAGGTCAACAAGGGTTGAGGGGGTACAGTGATAGGTCAACAAGGGTTGAGGGGGTACAGTGGTAGGTCAACAAGGGTTGAGGGGGTACAGTGGTAGGTCAACAAGGGTTGAGGGGGTACAGTGGTAGGTCAACAAATTTGAGGGGATACAGTCGTAGGTCAACAAGGGTTGAGGGGGTACAATGGTAGGTCAACAAGGGTTGAGGGAGTACAATGGTAGGTCAACAAGGATTGAGGGGGTACAGTGGTAGGTCAACAAGGGTTGAGGGGGTACAATGGTAGATCAACAAGGGTTGAGGGGGTACAGTGGTAGGTCAACAAGGGTTGAGGGATTACAGTGGTAGGTCAACAAGGGTTTGAGGGGGTACAGTTGTAGGTCAACAAGGGTTTGAGGGGGTACAGTTGTAGGTCAACAAGGGTTGAGGGGGTACAATGGTAGGTCAACAAGGGTTAAGGGGGTACAGTGTTAGGTCAACAAGGGTTGAGGGGGTACAGTGGTAGGTCAACAAGAGTTAAGGGCAGTGCAGGGACAAGGTCATCCAGCGCCAAGGGCAAGGATGCCAAACTGCGCCCCCCTTCCCTTAGGGTTAGGGTCAAGGTGCACCCCCATCCCTGCAAAAAACCATTGTGCCCAGGGCAACCATCCCTCCTACCCCTTGTCCCGGCCCTGGTTAAGGGGGTATAGTGGTAGGTCAACAAGAGTTGAGGGGGTATAGTGGTAGGTCAACAAGGGTTAAGGGGGTACAGTGTTAGGTCAACAAGGGTTGAGGGGTACAGTGTTAGGTCAGCCAGGGTTAAGGGGGTACAGTGATAGGTCAACAAGGGTTGAGGGGGTACAGTGATAGGTCAACAAGGTTTGAGGGGGTACAGTGGTAGATCAACAAGGGTTGAAGGGGTACAGTGGTAGGTCAACAAGGGTTGAGGGGGTACAGTGGTAGGTCAACAAATTTGAGGGGATACAGTCGTAGGTCAACAAGGGTTGAGGGGGTACAGTCGTAGGTCAACAAGGGTTGAGGGGGTACAGTGGTAGGTCGACAAGGGTTGATGGGCTACAATAATGGTCAGTGGGGGCCAGAGTGGTACATTGATAGTCAGTAGAAGCCAGATGGGTACATTCATGGACAGTGGTGGCTAAAGTGAACATTAGTGGTTAGTAGAAGCCAGATGGGTGCATTTGTGGTCGGTGGTAGACAAAGTGAACTTTAGTGGTCAGTAGAAGCCAGGTGGGTACATTTGTGGTCAATGGTGGCAAAAGTGAACATTGGTGGTCAGTAGAAGCCAGATGAGTATATTTATGGCCAGTGGTGGCTAAAGTGAATATCAGTGTTCAGTAGAAGCCAAATGGGTACATTTGTGGTACAGAACACCTCCATGTTATATTGAAATAAGCAAAAGGGGAGGGGTTCTGTAGTAACTGTATATCCTAGGGTGGAAACGCTCTCTCACTGTACTGCATCTGTAAAGTAGCAACTTTGTCATCCTAGGACATAACAACATTTTAGATGACATGGGGGGTGGGGGTGTTCTATAGTCCTCACCTAGAGGAACAACACTTACTCAACGTACTGTATCTGTGGAGGAACAATGTTGTCACCCTAGGATAGGACTGCTCAACACCTTCCCCCTTCCTGTCTCTATAACACGGGGAGGGTGTTTTGTAGTTCACAGAGGTAGCTGAGCACAATAGAGCACAGGTAGAGCACACAGGAAGTTTTTAAGATGATTTCTAGCAGGATCAACAGGGGTACAGAACACCCTCCCCCCCATCCAGTTTATTGAGGTAAGCAAAAGGGGGAGGGTTCTGTAGTCCTACCCTAGGGTGAAAATGCTGATTTCTGGCAGGATCAACAGGGCTACAGAACACCCCCCCCCCGTCCAGGTTATTGAGATAAGCAAAGGGGGGGGGGGGGTTCTGTAGTCCTATCCTAAGGTGGAAACGCTGATTTCTGGCAGGACCAACGCTTACTTTTCACACTTATTATACAAATATAACAAAACAAGATCAATGGGATATTTGTCAGACCAAAAGGGAGCAAATCAATCATTATTGGGGCTCATTCACACCACACAGCACATTACTGAGCACATAATGGGCGGGGGCTGGGGTGCAGTGTGTAAGCGTGTCCTTAGGGTGGGGCTCATTCACACTCTAGTGCACTAATCAACACAAGGACCCGGCAACCATCTCCGTCTATGTGCATTGGTGATCAGTGGGAAGAATGTCCCTTACATTGGTGATCAGTGGGAAGAATGTTCCTTATATTGGTGATCAGTGGGAAGAATGTTCCTTACATTGGTGGTCAGTGGGAAGAATGCTCCTTACATTGGAGATCAGTGGGAAGAATGTTCCCTACATTGGAGATCAGTGGGAAGAATGTCCTTTACATTGGTGATCAAAGGGAAGAATGTTCCTTACATTGGTGGTCAGTGAGAAGAATGTCCCTTACATTGGTGATCAGAGGCAAGAATGTTCCTTACATTGGTGGTCAGTGGGAAGAATGTCCCTTACATTGGTGATCAGTGGGAAGAATGTCCCTTACATTGGTGATCAGTGGGAAGAATGTCCCTTACATTGGTGGTCAGTGGGAAGAATGCCCCTTACATTGGTGATCAGTGGGAAGAATGTCCCTTACATTGGTGATCAGTGAGAAGAATGTTCCTTACATTGGTGGTTAGTGGGAAGAATGTCCCTTACATTGGTGATCAATGGGAAGAATGTCCCTTACATTGGTGATCAATGGGAAGAATGTCCCTTACATTGGTGGTCATTGGGAAGAATGTCCCTTACATTGGTGGTCAGTGGGAAGAATGTCCCTTACATTGGTGATCAATGGGAAGAATGCTCCTTACATTGGTGATCAGTGGGAAGAATGTCCCTTACATTGGTGGTCAGTAGGAAGAATGCCCCTTATATAGATGATCAATGGAAAGAATGTCCCTTACATTGGTGATCAGTGGGAAGAATGCCCCTTATATAGATGATCTATGGAAAGAATTTCCCTTACATTGGTGGTCATTGGGAAGAATGCCCCTTACATTGGTGATCAGTGGGAAGAATGCCCCTTACATTGGTGGTCAGTTGGGAGAATGCTCCCCACATTAGTGGTCATTGGGAAGAATTCCCCCCTTTACTGATAACTAAAAAGAACAGTGGTGTCAGTGGGAACTTTTTCTTTGCTCAAGGAACCCCTAGCAACCTCTGGAGGAACCTTAGGGTTCCATAGAACCCTGGTTGAGAATCCCTGCATTAGTATGATTGGGTCTTTGGACAAAGCAGTGAATGTGGCTTTCACCAAACGTTCTCTGTCATTTAAAACGCATGAACCTGGAAGATTACCCCTCAGGGAAGGTTTGGTAAAACTCACATTCACTGCTATATAAATAATTTCTATCAAGTGCCCACAGCTGTGTGCATAAGCAGCAACGCAAGACTTGTTTCTGTTAAAACAATTTGCACCATGACTTACTCCTCGGCCTCAAGGCTTCCGGCGGTGGCCAGGAAGGTCCGCGGGATGTAGCCGGTTTTGGACTCCCCACTGTCATTGAGCGTCCTAGCCAGGATCCAGGCCCCCTGTTCTTCCAGAACCTCCAGGGCCTCACCCTTGCTGACCTCCAGGTCTTCAGAAGAACGCGGCTTGTAGCTGTAGGTGGAGACCTTGGTGTTGCGGGATAACAGCCCTAATCGTTTGGCTTGCCCCTTCCCTGGAACATGTATGTTGACTTTACTGTCATTTCGTCCTCTTGGAGGTCCTGGCATGGGACCGTCAGGGTTAATCGGTTCTCCATCGGGGCTGTCGACAAAGCTTGGGTTGTCCTTACCATCGAGAATGCCTTCCAATTTCACGGAAATGGCTGGATTAAGATTGTGAGTCCGGTACATCTTATGGGCTTCCACCACCGGATCCGGCTTGTCTGGTGACTTGGGGCTACTCATCATGGTATTGCCGCTTCCTATGCGTGGGATATCCACAGACTGGCGGCAGCACCCACAGCAGCAGCACCCACAGTACTGCTTACACATATTCTGCCCCATCCTGAGCAAAGTGCAGAGAGAGAGTGCAGTGAGAGTGCTGAGCGCTCAGATCCCAGCACAGGATTGACACTACGAGGAAGTCAGCACTGTAGGAATGTGAAGAGAGGGCGGGCAGGTCTGACCGAGGGCTGTGACAACAATGACAAAGACCTGCTTCCTCATTCACACACCTGAGCTGCTTCACACCCTGTACACCAAATCCCCATTCCATGTGTGCAAAGTACCACTTCTCTTCTCCTGTATGCCTGGTGTCATTCTCAGTATCTGTTCTTTTCTCTATGTATGGTCTCTGCATGAAGCCATTTCTCTTATTCTGTGTGCTGGGTCTAATTCTCAGTATCAAACAGAAGGCAGAGAGATACAAAGTAACATTGTTTATAAACATTGATCAGACAGGAGATAGAGAGATACAAAGTATCATTGTATATAAACATTGATCAGACAGGAGATAGAGAGATACAAAGTAACATTGTTTATAAACATTTATCAAACAGAAGGCTTAGAACCGGTCCACACTAGCGCGACTTGTCAGGCGACTTGACAGCCTGACAAGTCGCGCTCCCTCGCGGTCCATTGACCGCTACAGGACCCGTTCTAATAGGAGCGACACAAGTCGCTCCGACTTAGAAAAAGGGTCCTGTACTACTTCGGGGCGACCTCGGAGCGACTTGCATAGACTTCCATTATGTGAAGTCCTTGCAAATCGCTCTGAAGTCGTGGTGCATGGGAATGCACAAGTCTCCCCCGAAGTAGTAAGGAGTCGTGTCGCCTCAGTGTGAACCGGCTCAGAGAGATACAAAGTAACATTGTTTATAAACATTGATCAAACAGGAGATAGAGAGATACAAAGTAACATTGTTTATAAACATTGATCAGACGGGAGATAGAGAGATACAAAGTAATATTGTTTGTAAACATTGATCAGACAGGAGATAGAGAGATACAAAGTAACATTGTTTATAAACATTGATCAGACGGAGATAGAGAGATACAAAGTAACATTGTTTATAAACATCGATCAAACAGGAGATATTGAGATACAAAGTAACATTGTTTATAAACAATGATCAGACAGGAGATAAAGAGATACAAAGTAACATTGTTTATAAACATTGATCAGACAGGAGATAGAGAGATACAAAGTAACATTGTTTGTAAACATTGATCAGACGGGAGATAGAGAGATACAAAGTAACATTGTTTATAAACATTGATCAGACAGGAGATAGAGAGATACAAAGTAATATTGTTTATAAACATTGATCAGACGGGAGATAGAGAGGTACAAAGTAACATTGTTTATAAACATTGATCAGACAGGCGATAGAGAGATACAAAGTAACATTGTTTATAAACATTGATCAGATGGGAGATAGAGAGATACAAAGTAACATTGTTTATAAACATTGATCAAACAGGAGATAGAGAGATACAAAGTAACATTGTTTATAAACATTGATCAGACGGGAGATAGAGAGATACAAAGTAACATTGTTTATAAACATTGATCAGACAGGCGATAGAGAGATACAAAGTAACATTGTTTATAAACATTGATCAGATGGGAGATAGAGAGATACAAAGTAACATTGTTTATAAGCATTGATCAGACGGGATATAGAGAGATACAAAGTAATATTGTTTGTAAACATTGATCAGACAGGAGATAGAGAGATACAAAGTAACATTGTTTATAAACATTGATCAGACAGGAGATAGAGAGATACAAAATAATATTGTTTATAAACATTGATCAGACGGGAGATAGAGAGGTACAAAGTAACATTGTTTATAAACATTGATCAGACAGGCGATAGAGAGATACAAAGTAACATTGTTTATAAACATTGATCAGATGGGAGATAGAGAGATACAAAGTAACATTGTTTATAAACAGTGATCAGACCAGAGATAGAGAGATACAAAGTAACATTTTAAATGTTGTATCTTCTGTGTTTCATCCATCTGCAGATCAAAGGAATTAGCTTATACAGCAGGGGCGTAACTACAGGGGTTGCAGGGGTTGCAATCGCTACCGGGCCCCATGCTCCAGGGGGCCCGGTAGCAAACCAGTGGGTGAACTTCCAGGATCGCAAAGGTCACACTTGCGACTGGACCCTGGCATTGCACCACTGTGGGGAGGCCCCAAGATTGCAGGAAGGGGGCCCACTGCAGAACTTGTGAAAGAATCCTGCTGTGGGACCGTAATAAAAGGCCATGCATCGAGTGTAAAGAGCCCCAGGATTAGTGGGAAGAGCCCTGGGCTTGAAGGTAAGGGCCCCGGCCAGGGGTCTGGGGGGCCCTTCATGGTTTCTTGCATCAGGGCCCTGAAGGTTCTAGTTACGCCTCTGTTATACAGTAAATACATAGGGTGTCATTTATAGCGACCTGACAATTTCTAAAAATAACTTTTCTTTTTTTAATATTTATTATCTAAATTTTGTTCATATATAACCCCTTATTAACACCTAGTTTTCTCTTATCATCCATTACTAATTCCTCTTCCTCTGTTCTCCTTTACCTATGATTCACATACTGATCAGACGGGAGATAGAGATATACAAAGTAATATTGTTTATTTTTTTTATTTATTTTTTTATAACCATTATGTTTTTTTAATTTAATTTTTTTTTTTGGCTAATTTAGGTGTTGCAAAAAAGCAGGAAAAAAAAAAACAACTTGATATTTTTATATGTATGTTCCTGATCATCACCACAACAGTCTCACTATCACCTGACCAGTGTAAGCCAGCAACAGTGTTCCTTTTCTGTCACCATGCCCTAATCAATGTCACCTGTCCAGTGTAAACAATTAATGATGCTTTTGATGGCTGCCACACCAGTCCCAGTGTCACTAAATCATTGTAGGCCAACAGCAATGTTCCTGATTGTTACTACCTCAGTCCCAGTATCTCCAAACCAGTGTTCCGAATGGCCACCTCACCAGTCCCAGTGTCACCTAACCAATGTAAATCAGCAACAGTGTTCCTCATCACTACTCTCCCAGTCCTAGTGTCACCAGACCAGTGCAGCCAGCAATAGGGTTCCTGATTACCACCAAACCAGTTCCAGTGTCACCAGACCAGTGCAGCCAGCAACAGGGTTCCTGATCACCACCGAGCCAGTCCCAGTGTCATCAGACCAGTGTAAGCCAGCAACAGTGGTTCCTTTCCTGACCTTTCAGGCTGCATGCTCAGATAAGGGTCTGGTATGGATTTTGAGGGGGAACCCACACAGGTTTTTTTTTACATTTTGGCAAAGGGCCTGGTATGGACTGAGGGAGGGGGGTGACCCTATGCCATTTAAACAAAAATGTATCTGTATTGTCAGGAGCTGACAATACATTACAGCCGCGAGCAAGTTTAAATGACATTTTTTCCTTTAGAAATGTCAGTATTGCTATAGCAGGCTCTATACATCGTACAGATGCACCACTTTACAGACACATCAAGGGGACCCCCCCGGGCACGATATTTAAAGGAAATTTCCATTTTTATTGTTTCACTTCAAGCATCATTAAAATCACTGCTCCTTTGAAAACGATTGTTTTAAAAACATTTTTTTGCATTGACACATGTCCCCCCAGGGCAGTACCCGGACCCCCATACACTTTTTATGGCAATAACTTGATATAAGCCTTTAAAATGGATACTTTTGAGGTTTCATGTTCGTGTTCCATAGACTTTATTAGAGTTTGCAGGTTCGCTAGAACTTTTTCCCTGTTCGAGATGTTCTGGTGCGAACCAAACAGGGGGATGTTCAGCCCATCAGTAGTTTTTACTTAGTGAAAGATGACTCATCCAACTGGAGATATCCAAAATAATATAATGATAAGAACCCCTATGAATCCGCTGCAAAATAGAATTCCTATGATAGAGGATGTACACATTTGATTATTTTAATTCATGTGACATCAAAGCAATCATCAGATCCTCTAATTAGAAACCCTTCTAGTGTTTGTAAACTGAATATTCCTGTATACTAAAGGGAAGATGTAGCTGCTAAATAAAGGAAGGTATGGCTTAGGATAGACTACAAAGGAATGTATACACATACATAAAAGACACATAAGTGCACATACAGAATGCTGGATGTGTTGAGCGTAGAATGTAGCATTCTGAAGTAGATTCATAGGATTATTAATATTCATAAGATTATTATTGTTATTAGTAGTAGTAGTATTCATAGGAATTATTATAATATTCATAGAATTATTATTATTTTTATAAATAATATTATTCAGTATTATTTTTACAGTATATTCTATGTTGGTCGTGGTATATGTTGCTGGGATCCAATAAATACACAGGGCCTATAGGCAATGTAGGCATTGTCCTAGAGCGTACATCAGTCAGGGGAGCCATCACTTTCTGTGCCCCACAGAAGGAGGACCAGGACAGCAAACAGATAGCTGCTCCTGCCCATGAACAGTTAGTCAGATCCACACTCCAGGAAGCCAAGCACCATACACACGTCCTTCAGGTCCTGGAACCTGTCCAGTGGCTTGGTGTAGTTCACCCATGCCACCGCCTTGTAGATCATTGCATAGATTTCCGCAGCGCCCAGCAGGAAGGTCGCCTGGGTCTCCCAATCTAGCTCCTGGTCATAGTGCAGCAAGCACGACTCGATTATGGAGCCCACTCAGCAGAGGTAGGTGTCCCTGTAAGCACTAAACATGGGGCACTAGGAGACATGGTAGAGCATGTATGCCACCCTGGCCAGACTGGCTAGACAACCATACAGCCTGCCCTCCTGGCCACCCTTGGCAGACAGCTGCTGGACAATGCTGTCTATGGTCCTGGTCACATTCCTGCCCTTGTAGGCTGAGAACCAGTTGGGGAAGCAGCACTTGTTCTCCATCTGATTTGGACTGAGATCCTGCATGATGGACCACCTCTACTTCCAATGTTCCTGGGGAAGACAAGGACACAAACAGACAGCCTGCTGGAGAGTAATAGAGCTGTCAGATCCTGGAAAGCATTGGACATGCTGGAGCAAGGAAGAGGAGTGGACTGGGGGGGAGCGGATAAAAGCACTTTTGCCTAAGTAGACAAAAATACTTGCCTCGGCCCTGTAAATGCAATACACTCTAGAAAAGAGATAAAGTTGCCTGGAGCTTGTTGGAAGAAGGTTGCATTCCACATACCCGCTTTCTGTTTCCATAATCATGTATAATAATGTAACAGAATTGCGACCCCCAATGTGCTTGTGGGCTTCTGTCAGAATACTGCTTCCTTCAGTCTTTAAAATAGATATCAGATATTTTAGCGGCGCCCACACAAAACTAGCCAAGAATAGCTTGTATAGATCTGGAACATTTTATTGAACAGACTCACATCGAATATATCCACACCAGGTCAGGTGCCTGATTACATTATCATATGCAGATGAAATTGTGTACAGAAATATAATTAACCTGAACTAATTACCTAGCCATCTGGACAGAAGCAATAGGTGAATGGGAATCCACATCTAGATAATGTTATAATTAACATGTTAATTAACTCAGCACTGCAACAAAGCTAAAACAAAATACATTACTCAATATCCTAAGTATAAACACAGAACACCTTATTAAACAGACAATAGCAGGAGACCCCAGTAGCAGACTGTCCGTCTCCAACATTGAAGTACATGGAATCCACATCTAAGCAATGCTTTGATTATTTAGGACTCGGAGTCACAGACTTCAAGGCAACAGACTATAGGTCTCACAGTGTAAAGTAGGATTAAATCTTCATATATTTCTTGAGGTATAATATTGATAAATATTACTGTCCCATTTGAAGTAATCAAAACCATATTCTCAGTGTCCATTAAGTAGTTGTCTAACATTTTCTTGATTCCCCCTGTGCCCCTAATAGACACAGGATGACTTACACATAAGAGGGGATGGGGGAGCTGGAAAATGGGTTTCCAGAGCTCTCAAAGGTAAGCTGGGTTCCATGGGCCCCCCAACCAAAGTGACTCCCATCATAATCATACATTTTACATTTTTTATTTATTTGTGGACAACACCATTGTCATCAGGTACCAGTACAGTCAATGCCAAAAATATCCAAAAAATGTACACTAATGAGGATGCCTTTCAATTCTGAATATGACTGATGATAGCAGCAGGGAGGAGACCGGAGGAAAGCAGCAATTCAATAATGGTCACCTCCAATTAAGAGGATGAAATGTGTCCCTGCTAAAGGAGTCAGACTTACTATGTCACCAAGCACAAACTATTAAACTGCAACAAGCAAGCACCAGCAGTGTGGTACCTCCTAGGGAAAATATGATCTGTATTCAGGAAATCAGAGATGTAATTTATGCTCGTTGAAAGCCTGAAGGTGCTCCTTCAAAATTTGGGCCCTCTAAGTACCTGGACAGTGCAAAAGTTCCAAACATTGCATATCTCCATACTCGAGAGGAGTAGCAGAATGTGTTTCGGGGTTAAATTCTAAGCATGCCAATGCTGTGTGAGAAATAGTTTATTAATTGACAGCCATATGCAAAAAATACAAATTATTTTCTTTCTTCATTTTCCAAAAACTTGTGGCAAAAAAACTGTGATTTCCAAAAGACTCTCCATTCCTCTAATGTAATACAGTATATTGGAGGGTCTACTTTGCAAAATGTGGTCATTTTGTTAGTGTTTCTCCTTTTCTGGCACTTCAAGGCCTCAATAAATGTGATTGGTATCCAAGAAATAAGATGCATTATTTATGCCTCTTAAAATCTGGAAGGTGCTCCTTGGATTTTGATTCTCTCTATGCATCTGGACAGTGAAAAAGTCTCACACATGTGGTATTGTCACATACCTGATCGAAAACTAAAATGACAATGTTGGCTTCTCTTGCATCTCCAGCCCACGTCCCACTAAATGTAGAACAGAGGAACAGGAGCAACACAAGTGCCGGCAGGCGTTGATAGGAGCGCTTGTAGCAGGAGATGCTGTCCCAAGCAGGATGGCAGAACATTAGGTCAGGAACAGTAGCTGTGCACAGAGATCCAGCCGAGGTTAAAGGGGCACTCCACGTGTGCTGCAGGTTCCAGAAGAGTAGCCTGTCAGAGCTCCCAGCAGGCAGGAACAGACTGGGGTGAGAAGAGCTGGTACAGGTGACCGCTAGGTAGGCACTTGGACAGGACATGGGAACAGAATCCAGAAAAGAAGCTTGGTCACAGGGATAGCTGAGGTCAGCAGCAGGCAAGCAGCGAGGTACAGAATCGTAGGGCAGAGAGGTAGTTAGGAACAGAGCCAGGGTCAGGATTTGGTGGCAATGCAGAGGCCTGTTATACAAGCTGTATGCTCACTACTTTACATTGTAGCGAAGTGTCATTTCTTCAGTGTTGTCACGTGAAAAGATATAATAACATATTTACAAAAATGTGAGGGGTGTAGGGGTGTACTCACTTTTGTGAAATACTGTATATATATATATATATATATACTGTATATATATATATCTATATATATATATAGATATATACCATAGTTCGTAGACCTTGAAAAATGTCACATAAACTAAATAATATGCTGATACTGATTTGTTTTTGTTTCTTTTTTTTTTCTATGAGGATATATTTTGGCCTTAATTTATGGGAGATGATTTATGTGCAAAGTTTTATAACAGAAACATTTTTTTTTTTTATATATGTTTTTCTTTTATATAATAAACGCAGTAAAAAAAAAAAAAAAAAAAAAAAAAACTGGTAAAATACTCACTTAGGATCATTTTGTCCTCCCTTGTAGTAATTCCATTTACGGAACTAGATTATTATTATTATTAATATACAGGATTTATATAGTGCTAACAGTTTGCGCATTGTTTTACAACATGAAGGTAGACAGTACAGTTACAATACAATTCAATAAAGGAGGAATCAGAGGGCCCTGCTCGTTAGAGCTTACAATGTAACTTGCTTTCTACTTATCCTCATCCTCAGCTTCTCAGTCATCCCCATCCTCCAATACAACCTCAGCTTAGCCTCTTTTAGTCTGAAACGGTTAATCACAGGGGAGCGACATGTATCCTCTCCTGTACAGACATGGGAGTGGGTGCAGATGTATGGGATTAAGGAACCTTCTCTTTGTATTATTGTGTTTTCACTAATCTTTTAATCAGGTGAGGTATGTGGATGGAATAGGTAGTCTTCAGTGAGAAAGAAGAGGGGGGCTGTCAGTTTCGGAGATACTACATTGTATCCTCTCTGCTCTGCATAGAAGTGATGGCTTATTTTCTGGAAAAACTGGTTCTACTGGAATCACAATGGCTGAACTGGGCTGATTGTATTTATACTGGCTAGGAAATCACATTCCTTACATTCTCCGTGATCCACTCATACATTTATATAACACTAACCTATACCGCAGGGCTGTACAGAGAACACTGAGCCAGTCACATCAGTCTCTGTACCAGAGGAGCTTACACTCTAATGTCCCCCCCCCCCCCACAGTCACACACTATTATACATTTATATAGCTGTGACATACACCACAGTGCTGTACAGAGAACACTGAGCCAGTCATATCAGTCTCTGTACCAGAGGAGCTTACACTCTAATGCCCCCCCCCCCCACAGTCACACACTATTATACATTTATATAGCTCTGACATACACCACAGTGCTGTACAGAGAACACTGAGCCATTCACATCAGTCTCTGTACCAGAGGAGCTTACACTCTAATGTCCCCCCCCCCCCCCACAGTCACACACTATTATACATTTCTATAGCTCTGACATACACCACAGTGCTGTACAGAGAACACTGAGCCAGTCATATCAGTCTCTGTACCAGAGGAGCTTACACTCTAATGCCCCCCCCCCCACAGTCACACACTATTATACATTTATATAGCTCTGACATATACCGCAGCGCTGTACAGAGAACACTGAGCCAGTATCATCAGTCTCTGCACCAGAGGAGCTTACACTCTAATGTCCCCCCCCCACAGTCACACACTATTATTATACATTTATATAGCTCTGACATATACCGCAGGGCTGTACAGAGAACACTGAGCCAGTATCATCAGTCTCTGCACCAGAGGAGCTTACACTCTAATGTCCCCCCACAGTCACACACTATTATTATTATACATTTATATAGCTCTGACATATACCGCAGTGCTGTACAGAGATCACTGAGCCATCACATCAGTCTCCTCACCAGATGAGCTTACACTCTAGTGATGAGGGAGGGTCTGCGTTTGATTAATCTGGAGAGAATCCCTTTGAAGTTTCGGGATTTGGCCTGGCTCTCATTCCATGGCAGACTCTATGTGAAGGACAACTTGAAGCATCGCTCGCCGGAGAACCATGGTTGTCCAAGAGTGGCGTGTGGAGGTAACGATGAACCATTTCTTGCTTCAGTGCCCCTTCAATATAGAAGTCTATAAGGGGGTGGGTGGGGCTCTGGGTATCCCTTTCCTTTCCCGCTTAAGTTATGCGGAGTGGTCGTACGGGTGTTTTGAGACACATCAGGATTTTGATTTCGAGACACTTTTTCTAGTTAGCTTAGTAGTCCGTTACTTCACGTGGAATGCACGGTGCCAGGTTTCCACTCAGAAAAAAGTCCTTCCTGTCGAGGTGGTGGTGCACAACATTCTGGGTGAGGCTGGCAAGATTCAGGCTCTTGAGAAGGACAGGTGGCAACCGGGAGCCTGGGCAAAGGCGTGGAGGAATGTCGGGTCCCCGTAGCTGCTGTCTGTAATGTACCTCTAGCCATCAAATACACTACGTTCTTTGCTGTCAGTTAAACCCATGTGGGCTAATTTTTGGGGCCTATACAGGCCAACACTTACTTCTGTATACTGTGAATGCCTAATGTACCTCCAGCCATCAAATACTACGTTCTTTGCTGTCAGTTAAACCCATGTGAGCTCATTTTTGGGGCCTATACAGGCCGACACTTACTTCTGTATCCTGTGTGAATGCCTAATGTACCTCTAGCCATCAAATACACTACTTTCTTAGCTGTCAGTTAAACCCATGTGGGCTAATTTTTGGGGCCTATACTTACTTCTGTATACTGTGAATGCCTAATGTACCTCCAGCCATCAAATACTACGTTCTTTGCTGTCAGTTAAACCCATGTGAGCTCATTTTTGGGGCCTATACAGGCCAACACTTACTTCTGTATCCTGTGTGAATGCCTAATGTACCTCCAGCAATCAAATACACTACTTTCTTAGCTGTCAGTTAAACCCATGTGGGCTAATTTTTGGGGCCTATACTGGCCAACACTTACTTCTGTATCATGTGAATGCCTAATGTACCTTCAGCCACAGAACACAACGTTCTTAGCTGTCAGGTAAACCCATGTGGGCTAATTTTTGGGGCCTGGAATGGCCGACACTTACTTCTTTATTCTGTGAATGCCTAATTTTTTGGACTGGAAATGAAAAACAATGGGTCTGTAAAGGATCTGCCAAATTGTGGAATGGATCTGGACCCATTTTACAGACGTGTGAATGGACCCTATATGTATTAGACATGTATTTACCGGCTGCTGTCAATTCTGGCTGATTTATGGAAAAAAAATATAATAATTTTTTGCTGTAAAAAAAAAAAAAACAATTTAGGGCAACTTTTCCAATAGCAATACTTCTGTTATGACATTGTCCATGTGCTGGGACTATTTGTGCACAGCTAGTACGTCTTTTGTGGCTGCAAATATGACCTAAAGGTTTTTAAAGTTCCCCTCCCATTAAAGTCAATAGGGCCCACAGCAAACTTGCGGTTCGCAAACTTTTGAGATAATTCACGGCTAACGTTCGCGAAACCACCCCGGCCGATGTAGGTCCATCTCTACTGATTAATATGTCATTTTCTGGCCCCTTCCTTTCCTGAATGAACACTGTGAGCGATCAATATAAATATCTCCTGTGTCCATTCATCACTGAAGCATAGTAAACTGTGTTTAAAATGCTTCCGTTTGTGAATGACCAGGATGCTGCACAGCATTTCTTACTTATCTGTGCTGCTGAGGCTGCAGAGAAAGGGACAGATGGATCCAGGCCCTAAGTCACTTTTGGCGGGGGGGGCTGTCAGGTAGGGTGTATGGGGCATCGTGATTTCTAAGAGCAGTCAAGCCAACCTCTGGCACAGACTTTGAACAGCCACGATGCATGACAAGGAGTGCAGCTGCTTACAGTGAAATAATTGAAATTCTTGCCCGCCCAGACTGGCAGACTCTCTTTTCAGATAAGAGGGGTGTTTATCAGTCCATGGAAAGTGCCGTGACCTCCCTGCAGAGGGTGAGGCTGTACTGTGTGTACTATGTGACTCCATACACCTGTGACCTCTATTTAATGAGGATTCCTTCCTTGAACCCGTCCTGTGTTATAAATGTTCATAATATGACCATGGAGGGCTTTCAGCCACTTCAGTGGAATTTGGATGCCAAGACAAATACCTGTGTGTGAAGCCTCAGAAGGGAACTGCCACTTGCTAGCTTGTCTGGGCTACCATATGGCCATGGAGTCAAAGCCTCTTCTGATTTCTTACACAGCTGCAGATCTAAATTCTTCATACAGCAATTTCCAGGGACTGTGTCTAGACCAGTGTTTCTCAACTAGGGTTCCTCCAGAGGTTGCTAGGGGTTCCTTGAGCAATGGGCAATTTATGCCTCTGACACCATTGATATGTTTAGATATCTGTAAGAAGGTAATTTTTCCCAGTATCCACAAGTGTAAGGAGCACTCCAACTGACCATCACACTAATGTATCATGAGCGGTAAATATGGTCATTTATTGGCAGGGGTTCCCTGAGGCCTGTGTTGAAGGGTTGAGAAAGGCTGGTCTAGACTGAGATAATGTCATCAGTCTGCTGCAGGCAGGTGGAAGCATTTCCCCAGTCTCCTCCAGGGATCAGACTGCAACATTGTAACTTTGTAGCAAGTCACAAGCAGTGGCGGCTGGTGTGTTGAGGGCCCCCCCCCCCATCCATGCGTCCGGCCCCCTAATCTACATGCAGGGGCGCCGGACGCATTGAGTACAATGGGATTTTTTTTTCATCACCTGATTAGAGCCAGAGGCTCTAATAGGGCGATGCAAAGGGTGGAGCCGGGGCGCAGAGCAGTGCGTCCCAAATCCACCCATTGTGTGACAATAGCGAATGAAAATTCACTATTGTCACACCGATCCTCCTCCTGGCCAGTCAGGAAGCACGTCCGATACGCGCTTCCTGATTGGCCGCAAGGCAAACCCCTTGCCATTGGCCGAGGAGGAGGCAGGAGTGGAAGGAGACGCGCCGCCGGTCACCTTAGAAGAAGCCGTCCGCTGCGGGAGCAGAAGAAGCCGCTGGAACTGAAGCCGAGAGTCGCCGCTGAGTATCCCTAGTCCCGCCATCAGCAGCAGAGAGCAGCAGAGTCGGTCCGGTCCGGTCATCGTGAGAGAGCAGGAGGTAAGTGATTCAATGCAGCCGCTGCCTCAGACTCAGTGCCTCCCTCCTCTCTCTCCTGTCACTGTGCGGGACAGCGGACTCGAGTCTGGCGGTGGTGGTGGGGGCACACTGTGGTCACTCTACATTGATGGGGGCATGCTGTGGTCACTCTACATTGATGGGGGCACACCGTGGTCACTCTACATTGAAGGGGGCATGCTGTGGTTACTCTACATTGAAGGGGGCACGCTGTGGTCACTCTGCATTGAAGGGGGCACGCTGTGGTCACTCTACATTGAAGGGGGCATGCTATGGTCACTCTACATTGAAGGGGGCATGCTGTGGTCACTCTACATTGAAGGGGGCACGCTGTGGTCACTCTACATTGAAGGGGGCATGCTATGGTCACTCTACATTGAAGGGGGCATGCTGTGGTCACTCTACATTGAAGGGGGCACACCGTGGTCACTCTACATTGATGGGGGCACGCTGTGGTCACTCTACATTGAAGGGGGCACGCTGTGGTCTCTCTACATTGAAGGGGGCATGCTGTGGTCACTCTACATTGAAGGGGGCACACCGTGGTCACTCTACATTGAAGGGGGCACACCGTGGTCACTCTACATTGAAGGGGGCACACCGTGGTCACTCTACATTGATGGGGGCACACCGTGGTCACTCTACATTGATGGGGGCACGCTGTGGTCACTCTACATTGAAGGGGGCACGCTGTGGTCACTCTACATTGATGGGGGCATGCTGTGGTCACTCTACATTGATGGGGGCATGCTGTGGTCACTCTACATTGATGGGGGCACGCTGTGGTCACTCTACATTGAAGGGGGCATGCTGTGGTCACTTTACATTGTGGTCTAATTTACACTGTACCTTGATTACTGAAGGCCCCTTTCACACTTGTGTGACCTCAAAGTCACGCTATTTTTTACTGCGTTTTTTGCCGCGAAGCAATGCCTATTACATTTTTCTGTTTGCACCCCCCCCCCCCAAAAAAAATTTTGAGCATCAGCCGCCACTGGTCACAAGTTGAGAAGCAGCAGCAGGAGCTGACCTGTGTCAGACATTTGTGAACTCGCCCAAGAGCTGAATAGGTTTACACGATTGTGTCGTTTCTGAGCCAGCCTGTAGGCAGGCTTGGTTCATCCTCCCCTCTGTAGGTGGCGCTGCGTTGCTGAGGGAATGGCGGATGAGAGGAACTTTGTTCCTCTGAAGACTTCGTAGGTGTCACCAGGGGAACAGGGGTCCGACTGGAAGCTGCAACACTGGATGACCTCTGCGATAATTTTTGGGGAAGGCATTGCTAATAAACAGCACTGCTGCGCTGCAGTTGGCCACATTTGTCAAGTGGATAGGCAAGGTACAGGATCCATATTGGCTAGGGACAGAGCATTTAGTCCTAGGGGAAGGTTCCTGAGGAGGAGGGACAGAATAGGAACACCTTTACTGGATAAGGTTCGGCCTTCGGTCTGCTCAGTGCCGCTCATACCGCCAAACAGTTGCCCCTCTTCAACCAAATGCTGTTCCGTTAATAGCCTCATCAAGGGGACACTCAAAGTTTAGGGACTATTCCGCTGTGCCAATGCCATTTTTTTTTTAGAGTTTCTGTACCTGTGCCACTCCACGTGGTCTCAGTGGGCTTTTTCTCCACCTTGGGTACCAACCAAATGGCTCCATCCCCAAGCATCTCATGCCAGGATATAGATGGTGACATTGAATGGGGGCTGAACAAAGATGGCACAATCCTTCTGGAGAGAAAATCAGATGCTGGCATTGTCAGGGGAAGTACTGTGACGTCTGGAAGGGTTACACTGACACATTATTGAGTCTGCTGCAGGTAATATGCACACAAATATCTGATGTTAGGTTAGCTTTAACCACATGCCTACCCGACACTTAAACCCTCTTCCTGCCCAGGCCAATTCTCAGCTTTCAGCGCTGTCGCACTTTGCAGTCATGCAGCACTGTACCCAAATGAAATTTTTATCATTTTTTTCAAACACATAGAGGTTTCTTTTGGTGGTATTTAATCACTACTGGGGTTTTTGTTTTTTGTCGAACAAACAGAAAATGGCAGAAAATTTTGAAAAAATACAAAAAACAAAACAGTTTTTATAGTTTGTTATAAAATTTTGCAAACAGGTGATTTTTCTCCTTCATTGATGTGCACTGATGAGTCAGCACTGGTGGGCCCTGATAGGCACTTATAGGCCGCACTGATGGGCACTCATAGATGACACTGATGAGCACTGATAAGGTGGCACTGATGGGCACTGATAAGGAAGCACTGACAAGGTGGCTCTGAGGGGTGGCACTGATGGGCAGCACTGAAGGACACTGGTAGGTGGCACTGAGGGGCACTAATAGTGGGACACAAGGGGCACTAATAGGCTGCACTGATGGGCACTCATAGACAACATTGATGAGCACTGATAAGGCGGCACTAATGGGCACTGACAAGGTGGCACTGAGGGGTGGCACTGATGGGCAGCACTGAAGGGCACTGGTAGGTGGCACTGAGTGGCACTAATAAGTGGGACACAAGGGGCACTAATAGGTGGCACTGATATGTGGCACTCATGGGCACTAATAGGTGTCACTGATGGGAACTGATAGGTGGGACTGATAGGTGGCACTGTTGGGCAATGATAGGCACTGGTATGTGACACCGATAGGCAGCACTGATGATGGGGCACTGATAGGTGGCACTGTTAGGCACTGGTGGGCAGGTAGGTGGCGCTGGTGGGCACTGGTGGACACAGATTCTCCTCTCCTCATCGGGACTGATATCCCTCTGACAGCAGCCAGCGATCTGCATTTTTTTCTCCTCACGAAAAAAAAAAAACTGGTCGCCAGTTGTTGTTTACATCAAGTGAACAGCTGTCATTGGCTGACAGCTGATCATGTGGTAAGGGGGTCTCATTCACTTGCTGATCACAGAGAAAACCGCACGTGCTCTGCAGGGAGTGTGCAGGCAGGCAGCTCATGCATGGGAGGACGTACATGGACGCCCTCCCGGCAATTATGGTCCGCGCTGTAGCCATCTTTCGGCTATAGCGTGGACAGGAAGAGGTTAACTAAAAGGAGAGGAGTCACACTACCAGCATGAACTACATTGGCTCCGTGTGATCACATGACCTCATCACGAAGTCAGCATTCACTACATTGGCTCCGTGTGATCACATGACCGCATCACAAAGTCAGCATTCACTACATTGGCTCAGTGTGATCACATGACCGCATCACAAAGTCAGCATTCACTACATTGGCTTAATGTGATCACATGACCTCATTACAAAGTCAGCATTCACTACATTGGTTCAGAGTAATCAATGACCTCATCACAAAGCCAGCTTTCACTATACTGGCTGTGAATGGCTCCATCACACCCTGAGCCTGTGTGCATGTTGGGTAATGGAGATATCTTCCAGTCTTAAATCTCTGGTAGATATATGATAGCACTGGACAAATTAGAACGGGAATTAGTTCTAATGACTATGGAATAAAAAGCATTCTTGAATGTAATCATGACAGTGAAATCGCTCAACAGACATCCACCTCCTGGTATGCGGTTAGGGGCAACTAGTAAAAACATTCATCTCGCTTGGAAATTCTTTTAGAATTTTATCTTGATTAAGAGCATCAGATATAGAAAACAAGTTTCGGGGGGAAGGAATTATTTTCTTCAGTGCTAGAAGTGTGGTTTGTTATAGCATCAAGAAAGTCTGAATTATGGCTGGATTAGGGCTAGCATGTCCTAGCGACAATAGGATCTAGCTGGCTGTCCACATTTTCATTAGGACATACTAGCCTAAACCCAGGCATTTTAGTGTACTCCATCCTAATTCTATTACAGGCTGTAGTTCAAGCACCGAAGAAGGTGATCCTTTTCCCCCGAAACATGTTGGCTGTTTCCGTTGCTCTTAGCTAGTTTTCTAGTAAATAGTAACTAGTAAATGTTTCCCAAGCAAAGTAAACAGTTGTACTAGGTTCTTCTAACCACACACCCAGATGATTACTCTCTATTGACCGTTTTGACTTTCGTGATCAGAGAAGTAGGAGCCTAGGACGAGAACCAGGTTTATAAGGTCTTACCTTCATAATGGACTTACCTCCTTCAAGGATAACCCACTTTAATCTATGTTTTCTAGAACTAATTCCCATACTCATTGGTCCAGTGCTATCAAATGCCTACCAGAGATCTAAAACTGGAAAATTTCTCTACCACCCAGTATGCATTATTCAAGCCTAAACAAATAAGGCTCCATGTACACGGGACGCTGGAAATGGCCGTTTAGGAGCAGTTGGGTGTTTTTTTTTAGAAGCCCCTGAACCCATCTACATTTTATCTTATCTGTCCATGTACACCAGGTCGTTTGCGGGCAGTTGCGTTCAGGGAATTTTTTTAGAACGCAATTATTTGCGTTCGAACGTGTGTTTCCCGGCGTTTCAAACGCAAAAACGCGACCGAACGCGTCCGAACGGACCGAACGCGATGACCCGCGTTTGGCGTTCGCGTTTTTCCATTTTAAAGGGGAATCATTTTTTTGACCTCTAGGAACGGTTCTAAACGCAAACGCCCGCAAACGCCCGCTAAACGCCCGCTAAACGCGGGTACAAACGCGACCGAACGGACGTTTCAAACGTCCTAAAAATTCCAGCATTCAAAGGGACTTTTAACAACGTACCGTGTACATGGACCCTTAATCTCAGTGCTAACACAACTGTTAGATTGAACCAGTTTACATTAGAATATTGTGCCACCAAAAATGAGTAATTATGGGCCAATAGTGCCATGCCTTCTCTAGGGTGGGCAGTACACAGTCCCAGCAAACAATTCCAACTACCACTGGTGTGCAGTAATGTCATATAGACAGCTCCAATACCATGTCTAGATGAGGCAATGCATATGAGTCACTGTAAGAAGAGGTTTGCTGTTCAGAGTTGTGTTTCTGTTCAATCCCGCCGGACTTGGCAAATGCGCATGCGCGAATGCGCGAACGCGCGCACGCAAGCACGCAAACACGCAACGTGACAGATGCTGGCGCCAAATGGACTATTTAAACCCAGCCCTTGCTCAGCTCCAGTGCTGCTTTGTCTTCAGCCTTGTTGACCTGAACCTGCTAACCTGTATCCTGTTTACCAGTACCAAGACCCGGCTTATCCTGACTATCCTCTGCTATCTGCCTGCACCGACCTCAGCTTGTCCCTTGACCTCCGCTCCAGTCTGCTCCTTCTGGCTCCTGTATGACCGTTTGGCTTCTGACCTGGCTTGTCTCACTATGCTCCTGCCACCAGCACTAGTTGCCTGCATACCTGCTTGGACCTACCCGGCTATCCCTGTCTGTGGACATCAGCCTGCTTCCAGCTACATCAGGCACTCGTGCTACTCTATACTCGGCGCCTCCTGTCTGCACTATCAGGGGTTCTGAGTTAGAGGCGTAAGAGAGGCCTTCCTCACCGTTCAGGCTCACCTCCAGGTACGTGATAGTCACCATGGAGCTCCATAAACTTTGGATCACAGAAAAAGTCCCAAATAAAAGCAATCTTCTTTAGAAGAAAAGCAAGAAACCACATGAAGGAATGACAGCCAGCTGCTCAGAGATTATTGTGCTAAACCCAGTGTTGTTCAGGTGCAGCTCTGCCTGTGGCCACAAGGGGCTTAGGATAAGACAAAGGTGATGCTGCGGAGAATGGTGGTATGGCTGGTAAAGTGTGGGCGGAAGAAAATTTCACTAGTAAGGGACACAAAAAACCATTGGTCCGATCCAACCAGGGCTGTCCGGAAATGATGTTGCACCGTCAAATGCTGCTGTGAGGTGAATTCTGGAACCGCAGGAGCTAAAACTAGGTAACGTTTTGAGGCACCTGCCTCTTTCTCAAGCCAAAATAGTTCAAGCCCTGAGGAAGAGGACTCCTTTCCCCCAAATATGTGTTGGCTGTATCTGATACTTTTACACAAGAGCCAATAAATGTTTTCCAAGTTAAATGGACGTTTGTACTAGGTGCTCCCAACCACACACCCAGTTAAGTCTGTTGAGCTACATATTTGACTATAGTGAACAGACAAGTAGCAGCCTAGGACCAAGATACACATCTTACTTTCATTGCAGATTTACCTCCTTCAAGAAGAAAGCACTTTATTTAATGTTCATCAAAACTCATGTCCATTCTCATTGGTTCAGTGCTATCATATACCTATCATAGGGTTAAGACTATAAGATACACTATATTGTCAAAAGTATTGGGACGCCTGCCTTTACACACACATGAACTTTATTGGCATCCCAATCCCTAGTCTGTAGGGTTCAATATTGAGTTGGCCCACCCTTTGCAGCTATAACAGCTTCAACTCCTCTGGGAAGGCTGTCCACAAGGGGATACCCAGAAAGGAGGAGTTCCTGCACTTATTCTCTGAGAAAAAAAGCCCTGTGTGTGGTGATGGGTGGTTCTATGCGTGATGATGGGCAGGTAAGTGGGTGTTGAGGGGTAGTCACAGTGAAGCGGAGTATTATTTTATTACCACCCACAGCCAGTAGCTGCCATACTGGACTCTTTGCAAATTGCATTAAATCAGTCCCACCCAGCATCAGTGTTCCGAATATAGTTATCTCACCACTGTAGTCCCTGAAAAATAAAGGACCCATCCGAGGACAGGAAATGGTAATGCAAGGTTATTGTTGCATTGCCGGAAGTACGACATTATTTGAAACCCCTATGGATTGTGGATAGGAATGTGTGAGGTAAATAAAAACCAAGGCACCGTTATTGAGTTAATTACAAATATATCAATACTTTTATTGGAAAAGCTGGAGCTCCACTTTAAGTGAGGAGGCTTAACTATAGTTGGTCTATTTCCAAATTTTGTGCTATCAATAGAAAAACCAAAGCTTTGAGGGTCCTTTAAGAAAAATAAATTTTCTTCCAAATGTGGTTTATCACAGTTCATTATCATTTTGGTGGGTTGAAATTTGGTAAATATTCATGTTGTAAAAAACAAGATCACATAAAAAAAACCCCAAAAAATAACAATTGAAATAAAAAATAACTATGTGGCTTCCTGACCACCTATCGACTTCGTCCCTCCTCCTCCTCCTCTGTGCTTTCGGCCCCCCTTTTCCTTCCAGGAACGCTGAGAGATGCTTCTATGGCGGCTCGGACGGTCACCGAGGAGTCCAACCGGGTCCTGGCCTCCTGAACAGAGCAATTCCGTAACAAACTCACGATGGCCACAGGAAGAACCTGACGGGAAGATCAAAGGTTTGCCGTTATCTCCTAACTGAAAAATGTGCTAATAAATTGCAGAACTTCTTTAGATTATGAAAACGAAATCACCACACCCAAAACGTATCTCTATCAATATTATACAATACAGCCAGGAAGGGCATTCCTCTTATGAGTAACGAATGATTCACCAGCTACTGCGTGCAGAATTGATATGCTTCTTATGGAAAATCCATATACAAATGCTAGAAGATGTCAACCCTACCCTGTGCACTTAGGAGAGGTTGAACCAGAGTTCAGTCATAGCAGTGAAGGTGATGAAAAGTGGGGCTGATATTCTACTGGCCTTGAGTTATTTTTTGACAATCAGGTGCAGCATTTCTGGTTTTAGAATCATCTACTGCCGTCAGCATAAGTACATTTTCCATCCAGAAGATACAAATTAAAGTTTTTCTTAACCTGAAGCGATAACCTTACCCCAGGACCCACTGTAGAACCCACCTCTTTTGGGATCCAGCGCCAAGTTTCCTCTTAAATGTGCTGCCACTGGCATACCGGGTTTGATTTAGGTAGTACCGGGGCAGCAACCAATCAGTAGACCGCCCTTCTATGTGGTGTCTCCTTAAATTGGTTCTAAAGGCTCCAGTTTTTTTTACCTTAATGCATTCTAGGAGAAGCTTTTTTGACTATACTTCCCCTGCGAATCACAGGAGTACAGTTTGTTCTGCACTCTTGTGATTCGTTTTCAGCAGACAAAGGCCTGAAGCCCGCTTTCGTCTGACATCACAAAGCTGGTCCAGGCTCTGGAGAGATCCTGACTATATGGTCGGGATCCACCCAGAAGCTTGGATCGGCACCTGGCTCAGCCTCTCGATCCGCCGAAAGCCTAAGCCAGCTGCTCCTGCACCCTCCACAGCCAAGTGCTCCAGTAAGTGCTGGAGGGGAGAGCAGAGAGCTGCTGACTGACAGTCATGGCTCTCTGCTAGGAGAGGAGGGGGGCACTGCATAGCCGGCGGGGGACAGACGCAGCATCGGATTGATGCTGCATCCACCTATGTGAGTATGAATGTTTATTTTTTTTTACAAAAGTCCTATTTCTCTTTTAAGGTAAAAAAACCTTTAGGGTGCAGCTTCCCTTCCAAGCCACCCCTTATACTTACCTGAGCCCTATCTCAATTCAGCGATGTGCATGAGTGCAACGGCTCTCCTGGGTCTCTCTCTCCTCATTAGCTCAGAGTCATTGGCTTCTGCTTCTGTCAATCTCAACCAGTGAGCCAATGAGGAGAGACTGGAGGGCGGGGTCGAGCCACACTCAAAAGGGCTTGTTTTTGGGGGCATTCGGCAGGGGTGAGAAGGCAAAACTGCAGACGGGTGACCCAAAAAAGAGAATCGGGGCTGCTCTGTGCAAAACCATTGCACGGAGCAGGTAAGTATGACATGTTTGTTACTTATAAAAAAATAATTTCCTTTAGAATCACTTTAAATTGTGAAGCAATGCATGGCTCAGCATTCAACCAACACATCACAATGCTTTAGCTGAACCTCCCTGCTGCAGAAATTAGTAAAGCAAATCTCCTGCGCTCAAGTAGAATATGACGGAGGGAAGAGAGATACTTCAGACTCAGGTGGAAAAAAGCCAATGGTCTTGCTGGCCCCTCAGGATCAAGGGTATCCAGAACCAACTGAGAGAAAAGACAAAAGAAAAAGGGGTGCACCGACATAGTGCATCACCACTAAAACCATTTATTAAAATATTATATTGACTGGACATCCAGTATACAATATACTCACAAAGCAGGTGTGATATTACACACATCCACATTGCGTATAAAATCTCCAAGGTAGCCAAGGTCCCATAAGTAGCTAAATGGCATGCAGAGTGCCACATGGGGCTGCTGTGGTTGGGCTGACGCATTTCAGGGGGGAACCCCCTTCCTCAGAGACAGAAAAGTTACTGCTCAGTAGCTAAATGGCATGCAGAGTGCCGCATGGGGCTGCTGTGGCTGGGCTGACGCGTTTCAGGGGCGAACCCCCTTCCTCAGAGCCAGAACTTTTCTGGCTCTGAGGAAGGGGGTTCGCCCCTGAAACGCGTCAGCCCAGCCACAGCAGCCCCATGCGGCACTCTGCATGCCATTTAGCTACTCATGGGACCTTGGCTACCTTGGAGATTTTATATGCAATGTTGATTTGTGTAATATCACACCTGCTTTGAAAGTATATTGTATACTTTTTAATATTTTAATAAATGGTTTTAGTGGTGATGCACTTGGTCGGTGCGCCCCTTTTTCTTTTGTTTTTGCTGCAGAAATGACCTGTCGCCTCCATGCCTCCTTTGGCCCAGCATTCATCTTGCCTCCTCCATGCATACCCACATGCTTTAGTCTAAAAGTACCTTGAGCCCCCCTTGTGTCCTCCAGTGTCTCCATGCCCCATGTGCCTAAATGTGTCTCTGACGTGTCTCTTTGTTCTTCCATGCCTCCAAGTGTACCATCAGTGTGTCTATGTGAACCTCCACCTGCTAACGTTACATGCAAGATAGTGCCCAGCAGCAGTGGTGTCGTGTGGAGACATGTTTTATTTAAGCCCAATTCAACTGTTTAAATTAGCGAAATATAATGCAGGTGTAAGAGAACAAAATGAATGCAAAGTATCACAGTTGGTTATCTTTAGGAAGCTGCCGTAGCCTGAGTTGAAAAGTCTACCCCCCCTGCCATTATGCAGCAGAGGAACACCCTTGCTCTGTATGTGGAAGCAATGGACTCTGTGCAGAGATCCAACACCCCTGCCTGAGTCAGAGCTCTCCAACCAACAAAGCTCATGCTCCTGACTGATTGAAAAGCTCAAGCAGGGGGTGCACTGATTTAAACTGAGGGCCCTTTCACTCCTAAATATACTGTACATGATTTCATGCATTGTGGCAGGTTGTGTTAGGGAGGTTATTTAAAATAAATGGACTGTAACGCACATTAATACATGAAAAATAGGTTGTGCTTTATTGCAATGCAGAGCCCCGTGAAGGAGACATCTATCTTTTGCTGGAACATCGTATGGGTGACCTTTCCTTCCACTGGAGACCTAGGAGGGTGACACCATCTGTTTTGGAATTCTGTATGGGTGACATATCTCTTCCGCTAGAACCCTCCTGTAGGTGACCTTTCCTTCCACTTGACGTCTCAAAGGATGACACCTATCTGTTTTGTAACCTTGTATGGTGGACACCTATCTTTTACAGAAACCCCCATAGGTGACAGGTGACCTTTCCTTTATCTGGAGAACTATGATGGTGACAACTATCTGTTTTGTAACTTCGTATGAGTGACACCCATCTGTCATGGAAAATCCCCATAGATGACTAGATGACCTTTATTTCCACTGGTGGTGATGCAGTATATGAAGTTGAAACCTATCTGCTTTGGAACTTTTGCATGGGTGACACATAGTTTCCTTATGGAACCCCCCATGAGTGACCTTTCTTCCCACTTAAGATCTCTGAAAGTGACACCTATCTGTTTTGGAACTCTGTATGGGTAACACCTATCTTCCACTGGAACCCCCACAGGTAATCTTTCCTTCAGCTTGGGATTTATAAAGGTGACACCTATCTGTTTTGGAGCTGTATATGGGTGCCACCTATCTGTCACTGGATTCTCCCACAGGTGACCTTTCCTTCCACTGGAAGTCTATGAAGATGACACTGATTTTTTGTGGAACTCTAAAAGGATGACACCTATCTTCCATTGGAACCCCCAGAAGGTGACCTTTGCTTCCACTGGAAGTCTATAAAGATGACACCTATCTGTTGTGGAACTCTGTATAGGTGACACATATCTTCCACTGGAACCCCCATAGGTGACCATTCCTTCCATTAGAGATCTATGAAAGTAACAGCTACCTATTTTGGAACTCTGTAAGAGTGACACCTATCTTCCATTAGAACCCCCAGTAGGTGACCTTTCCTTCCACCAGAAATCTATTAAAGTGACAGCTATTTGTTGTGGAACTCTGAAAGGGGGACACATGTATTCTATTGGAACCCCCAGTAAGCGACCTTTCCTCCCACCAGAAATCTGTTAAGGCAACATCCATTTGTTGTGGAACTCTTAAAGGGTGACACCTATCTTACATTGGAACCCCCAGTAGGTGACCTTTCCTTCCACCAGAAATCTCTTAAGGTGACACCTATTTTTTTTGGAACTCTGTATGGTTAACACCTATCTTCTATTGGAACCCCCAGTAGATGACCTTTTCTTCCACCAGAAATCTATTAAAGTGACATCTATTTGTTGTGGAACTCCGAATGGGTGACAGCTATCTTACATTGGAACCCCCAGTAGGTGACCTTTCCTTCCACCAGAAATCTATTAAGGTGACACCTATTTGTTGTGGAACTCTGTATGGTTGACATCTATCTACCATTGGAATTCCCAATAGGTGACATTTCCTTCCACTAGAAATCTGTGAAGGGGACACCTATTTGTTTTGGAACTCTGTATGGTTGACACCTATCTTCTATTGGAACCCCCAGTAGGTGACCTTCCTTCAACTAGAAATCTATTAAGGTGACATCTATTTGTTTTGGAACTCTGTATGGATGACAAGTATGTTCCACTGGAATTCCTGCAGGTTCCTTCAACTGGAGATCTATAACAGTGACACCTATCGCTTTTGTAATTCATTGTGGGGGGATCTATCCTCCACTGGAATCCTCCTTCCACTTAAACTCTGAAAAGATGACAACAGATTTCCAGTGGAGCTCTGAAAAAGTAAAAACATATTTATACTGGAAATCTCTGTAAGTGGCTTTTATTGTAAAGGAAAAGGAATTGGCAGCACTCCAGGTTGAGTCAAAATCCAGATTTATTGACTGGACATCCAAATATGACAATGGTGACAAGGTAGACGCGTTTCACACACTGACTGTGTGCTTAATCATTATGCACACAGTCAGTGTGTGAAACGCGTCTATCTTGTCACGATTGTCATATTTGGATGTCCAGTCAATAAATCTGGATTTTGACTCAACCTGGAGTGCTGCCAATTCCTTTTCCTTTATCAAGTTTTCACGGAGGCGAGCCGGGGCATGCACCGGTGTGAGTCATCAGGCAATCAGACCACCTTGAGCAGTGAGTTCTTGTCTTTTCAATGGCTTTTATTGTATACTGGAACCTTGTGTAGATTGACACCTATCTTCTACTGGTTACATTTTAAGTGTGGTGATCACCCTGAGGCATATCACTTACCTTGTCCTTTGATAAAGCCACCTCTACGTGTTTAGAGATCTCTGTGTTCTTAGTCTGGTCACTCAAGATCTGCTCTCCATGGATGGACTGGAGAAGAGCCTCTGTGCATCGGGTCTGGGAGTGTCCTGTCAGTCGCTGTGATTGAGGTAGATTTGTGTTATGGGGTTGAATGATATAAAATTAAACTTAAATTTGGGAGGTGGCTGTAGAGTCTTACCTGTAGGATGCAGACTGCCCTATGAAAATGTTTGTTATTACTGATTCTGAAATCCACCGGGAAGTTACGGTAAATTTTGCCCTTAAGGACGTGGGCCCCGCTGGTCACTGTGTTCAGGATCCACTTGATGCTCAGCTCCCTCTGGAACTTCTGTTAAGGATAGAAGAAAAAAAAAAATTCTACTTATATACACAGAGCAATGAAAGAGCTTTGACATCAACAACATGCCACCCGCTGAATGATGTCATTACACTGCCAGCATTCACTATGATCACCTTTCCCTACATAGGCTCTGAATATTTACATTGAACTGTATCACCTAGATCTAGAATCATATGACATCATCAAACTGCTAGCTTTTACTACATTGGCTCAAAAGAATCACATGACATCATCTCATAACACTGCCAGCTTTTACTACATTGGCTCTGAAGAATCACATGACATCATAATGCCAGCTTTCATTACATTGGTTCTGGGGAATTTCATAACATCATCTCACTGCCAGCTTTCACCACATTGGCTCTGAATGATCACATGACATTATCACATCTCCAGATTTCACCACATTGACTGACCACAAGAGACGACACCCAATGAGGGATGAAGTGTACCTGGATGAAGGCTCCCTCATACTCCAGGAACAGGATGGGCCACGTAATACTGATGATATTTGGAATGAGCTTTTTGGTAGAACTCTAATGGAAATAAAGATAAAAAAATTAAATATGTAGTGATACTCCAGTAGGGGCCGCTGATTTTAACTGGCTCTTTTCCAGACAGTGCAGAGACTACCAATTACACAGGCAACAGTCCATGCACTCTGGCTCCATTAAACATTCTAAGGAATGTCTTTTTTGATTTATTGCTTGGAGAATGAAAGATATATACTAAATAAGGTATATACTTTTTTCTGATATATTTGTGCCACACAAGTATTGAAAATAAACAGGTGCTACTGTGCAGAGTTCGAAATGACCACAACCACAAGTGTTATATCAGGACTTCCCTGATATATGTGCCACACATGTGCTAAAAATAAGCAAAAGCTGCTGTGCAGAGTCCAAAGTGTCCACTAGGTGGCGTCTGCAATACGACCTGTGCAGCTGTATGGGGGGTCTCTTCTCCGTATTTGGGGGAGCACTTCCGAGCCGGTGGTCTGGTGCCCTAAATGCTCATAACGAAAGAAGGCCCCAAAGTGAATAGATAATCCATACAATAGCGGCAAAAAAGCGCAGTACACTCACTGTTAAGATGATCTGGATCAGAGTAGACAAAAACAGTCCGCGCCGGGATGCTTCCGCGTTCCACGGCCGACAACCGGAAGTGACGTTGCACGTTCTAGACTCCGCCCTACGCGTTTCGTCAGAGGGACGTCAACTGGAGCGGCTCCAGTTGACGTCCCTCTGACGAAACGCGTAGGGCGGAGTCTAGAACGTGCAACGTCACTTCCGGTTGTCGGCCGTGGAACGCGGAAGCATCCCGGCGCGGACTGTTTTTGTCTACTCTGATCCAGATCATCTTAACAGTGAGTGTACTGCGCTTTTTTGCCGCTATTGTATGGATTATCTATTCACGCTATTGTATGGATTATCTATTCACTTTGGGGCCTTCTTTCGTTATGAGCATTTAGGGCACCAGACCACCGGCTCGGAAGTGCTCCCCCAAATACGGAGAAGAGACCCCCCATACAGCTGCACAGGTCGTATTGCAGACGCCACCTAGTGGACACTTTGGACTCTGCACAGCAGCTTTTGCTTATTTTTAGCACATGTGTGGCACATATATCAGGGAAGTCCTGATATAACACTTGTGGTTGTGGTCATTTCGAACTCTGCACAGTAGCACCTGTTTATTTTCAATACTTGTGTGGCACAAATATATCAGAAAAAAGTATATACCTGATATAACACTTGTGGTTGTGGGAACACCCCCCTCCCCCCTCCCCCCCCCCCCCCCATAATTTTCTTTTTTTCCACCATTTTCGATATGCATATTGCACATGTATCACTATATTTGTTTTTTATTTGAAATTTAATAAACACACGGATTGTTTATCTCATTTAATTTACTCACAAAAAAACATTTTCTGTTGACACCCTTATATATTTTTTCACCTACACTTTGGGGAAGTCACGTTTTATACTGTAAGGTAGCGCCAATACCAATCGCCACATAATATATTTCACTTTCACCCTTGCACTTAAGGGTTGATTGGTGGCAGCTCACACCTTCTATTTATTTATCTATTTGTCCCCTCATATATCTTTAATCCATAGCGCTGGTCATCCTCCCTTTACTATATACTAAATAAGTATATACCCTCGCGCCTCTGGAAAGCCTAATTTAAGAGAGTGCCTAAATAAATAAATAAATAAATGTGTACCTAGTGATATAAAATAAGTTACTAAATAAGTGAATAAATATTGATTAGCAGCTGCTATAGTTTAGAATATATAAAGGTTTAAGCCCCAAAAGGGTTAATATAGCGCTTGCTTCTAATTAGTCAATTCCTTGTTCACACACCTGAATAGTGAACAATCAAGTGAGGAAAAATTGTTTCCTAAAGGTGATAACCAATATAACTAAAGGTGATACTCCTGTGTTTGGAAATCGATCCTCCAGGTCCAAATCACCTCTGAAGACGTCATTACGCTCTGACGAAACGCGCATCAGGTGGAACGCACGCCGCACGCTTCCGGGTAGCCTGGTGGGACGCAAACCGGCAGTCGCCACTCTCCATTCCCAGGCATTTACCCATAGCTGGTGTTTACTTGCTTTTACTTGATTTTTACCTTGTACAATATATTTTATCGGCAAACTTTAATAAAAACACCACTTCTTAATGGTACTGCACTATCGGAGCACTTTTTTGTCCCCCTCTTGATTTGGACCTGGAGGATCGGTTTCCAAACACAGGAGTATTATGGACCATAGTGAACCACAGAGCCCAGCAGTTACCCACAGGCTTGGGAAGCCACAAGCTCGTAAGGTCTTGTTGCTATATGGTACTCAAGACCCACCAAGTCCGGTGAGTGTGCACCCCCTTATGTTACAAGTTATGCCGATTACACCAGCAGTTGGAATATTGGAGAACTCTTATTAGGACACTATTTGCACAAGATCACGAAGGAACCTTACATTGGGACTTTTATAATATTTTGACAATTTTATTTATTTATTGATGTATTTTAGCTATACTCCATCTAGCACTTTGCACTTTATTATATGTTTATTTATTGGTTATCACCTTTAGGAAACAATTTTTCCTCACTTGATTGTTCACTATTCAGGTGTGTGAACAAGGAATTGTTCACCCCTGACTAATTAGAAGCAAGCGCTATATTAACCCTTTTGGGGCTTAAACCTTTATATTGCTTGGAGAATGGCAATGGGTTGGGGTGGTATGGGATACTCCACGAATGCTGACTTGTAACAGGAGGACACACTTCAGAAGCACCTTGTAGAAGCAGTCTCAAAATGAGCTGCAGCTGGCACCCAAGGGGTAGAACAGCATGCCATCATTACATCTTGAGCTTGGATAAGTGCTTATGATATCCCAGTGCAGCAGCACACCTCCAAGCTTCCACCAAGTGCTCCTCAGTGAGTTATCCTGACCAAATCCTTAGCTCCAGAAGAAATTAAGAATAGGTCTTCCACAGCTGGGAGCTCGAAGGACATCAGCAAACTCCAGCAGGACTTCCTCAAAGGGTCAGCACAGCCCCTGAGGTTGGAAACTTCTCAGGACAAGACCAGGGCTGTCTCAGTCCTTGGACTATTTATGTCCCCTTCCAGCCACCTACTGGGCACACCTCAACAGGGGTTAGCTGAATCACAATAAATATTAAGGCTGCCTATTTGACTTTCCCAGCCCTGTATGTTCTGGAAGCCTCCAGCATGCAGGAGAAAACAATCAAACCTGCAGTCTGTGAAATCCAGAACAGCACAAGGAAATCAACAGCCGCTCCAAAGATTACAACAGTGCTGTATCTTGGCTTAGGCCAACAAGGCCCAGGCCTAGGGCAGCACTTTGTAGGGGGGGGTAGCAAAAAATTTGGACTTGTGTTTGCTGTCACTGTTTATTTCACTTATTTGTATAAGGACTATGGACTTTCTATTTATTATACAAATACGTGACATAATCCTAGGATTACAATCAGTGGCAGCAAACACAAGTCCAAATATCTTAGAAGAACTGATGGGGCTGCACTGATATGCTGCACTGATGGGCACTGATATGCTCTGATATGCTGCACTGATGGGAACTAATATGCTGCACTGATGGGAACTAATATGCTGCTCGGATGGCCACTAATGAGTTGCCAATGGTGGGTACTGATAAACTGCACTGATGGGCACTAATGAGGCTGCATTGATAAGGCAGCACTGATATGCTGCACTGATGGGTACGAGGCGGCACTGATAAGCTTCACTGCTGGGGCTGCACTGATATGGTGCCCTGATGGGCACTGATATGTTGCACTGATGGGCACTAATAGGCTGCAATGATGGCAACTGATGAGGCGGCACTGATAAGCTGTACTGATGGGCACTGATATGATGCACTGATAGGCTGTACTGGTGGCCACTGATGGGGCTGCACTGATGGCCACTGATGAGGCTGTGCTGATATGCTGCACTGATGCGGCTGCACTGATGGGCTCTGATAGACTGTGGTTGTGGTTTGTGGTTTACAGATGACAGGGCGGGTCATAAACAGGAAGGAGTGTGGCCTATACAGGAAGGGGTGGGTCATATTTCAATTAGGGGGTGCACGAGTTTAGTCAGGCCTAGGGCAGCACAAAATCTAAATACACCACTGGATTACAGAGGATCCAATAAACTAAATTTACCTAGGATCCTATACTAGGAGGGTGCTATAAATAAAATTTTTAGATATCGGTAAGAGAGGAGTAAGAAAGAGCAGATGGAAGAGAAGGTAACAGAATTAGAACACATAGCAAAGCTACTGCACATAACGGGAAATGTTAATGTATTTTCAGTCAGTACTTGTCTACATGTTTCAAATACAGGTCTGTGCATCGAGCAGTACAGTCGGCAATCCTACTAAAATGGCTGCCAAGGCAAGATAAATTGGTCATGTAAAGGGTGTATCGTTACCTAGTCTGGGTGGATTGATTGACTTGCGTTGAAAGAAGTAAAGCACACAATAACATTGTAACAATGATTCCAAGCTGTGGTAGCCACAGTATCTAGGTGTGACAGAAGAAGAAGAGAATCATAGATTACTCACCGGCAGGTATTGTCCTGCTGTAGCATGAGAAACAGCATAGATGTTCGATGTCTTCTCCTTCACCAGCTCCACCAGCTTCTCCACCTCACCGGGCTCATCTGCAGGCAGAACAGAGTCATCAGCACTCTTATCCCTCAAGAGAAGGGAAGCACTGGGCAGGATCCATAAACCCATAGAACCCCAAAAACGTGTTCATCTGTGGGTGTCTGAAATATGCTGCTGCCAGTGCTCCTTGAGCAAACAGAGAAGATGCAATGAAACCTTTTCCCTCTTAGATAAGCCAGGATTGGAGGTATCTCTGAGTTTCCTTCTCTATATATGTTTTTAGGTGACAGTGACATTATCCTCAAGGGAGGTTCCATGGTGCCTGCATGGATACTGTTAAATCGGCCTAGTCACAGAGGATGCCATTACCTGGGGGGGGTGTTCCAATCATGGCACCTGTTCCTTGGCCTTTTGTCCATCTTCCTATCTCCTATAAGAACATTACTATATAATAGACAATACTGTATATATAGATCATGCTCCTGGCTTTGGGTTCACAGATGCCAACATTTAGTAAGAGGCAGTTAGTGGGCGGTACACGTAGGGTCTTATGCATCATCTCCCTACTTATCCACATTATCACCCACTTATTACCAGTGACTGATCCTATCAGTCCAGCGCGGCCTTCAGCACAAAAAAGTGGTCTATTCATAGTTTCCAGACTTTTGCATATTTCGTGGCTATCCTGTAAAAACCGTCTTGATTTTAGTGTTTACTACATTGAGAAAGGGGGGTTTTAAGGTGTTAGCTATGGTTTGTTTGGCGACTGTCGTGTGACTTTTCGTCAGTTTGCACAAATGAAAGAGTTGAGCTCATAAAGATAATGTAGAAGGTGTGCTGGTGCCATTTGTTATATCTGTAGAGCATGTGGCTATCTGTCGAGTGCCACATCACTCAATTATCAAGAGGACAGAGAGGGCAATCTGTCAAAACGATTGTGGTAGCCGAACAGTATGTTGTTTACTGGGCGCTCAAGTTCGGCACATCGCGTATAGGGTGGACAGATTATTGGGTATGGCTGGGGAGTACCCAGAGGTCATGGTGCATGTAGGTACTAATGACCAAGTGAGAGGAAGGTGGAGGATCCTAAAAAATAATTTCAGGGACTTAGGGAATAGAATAAGGAATAGGACTTCCAAGGTGGTTTTCTCTGAAATACTGCCTGTACCTTGAGCCAAACTACAGAGGCAGAAGGATCTTAGGGAACTGAACAAGTGGCTGAGGTACTGGTGTAGGAAGGAGGGGTTTGGGTTCCTGGAGAACTGGGCTGGCTTCTCAGTTGGCTACCAGCTCTTTAGTAAGGATGGGCTGCACCTTAATGGGGATGGTACAGCTCTAATGGGGAGAAAGATGGCCACAAAGCTGGAGGGGCTTTTAAACTAGGTGTTGGGGGGAGGGCTGAGAGGTAGAGTCAGTTAGTTGGGAGCAAAGTACAGAAGGTATTATTGGGGTCAGCAATGACAGTAGAACAGTAGCGACAACCAATGGGGGAATCTGTGCTGACAAACCTCAGACCTATCAGGAATAAACTTAAGTATAAGTCTCTATCCATTTCTACAAAACTAAGAGGGGTATACGCAAATGCCAGGAGCCTAGCAAATAAAATGGATGAGTTGGAACTGTTAGAACACAAGGGAGACATAGACCTTGTGGGAATAACAGAAACTTGGTTCGACCCCTCACATGACTGGCTGGCCAATATCCAAGGGTATTCTGTGTATCGGAAGGACAAGGTAGGAAAAAGAGGGGGAGGGGTATGACTCTATGTCAAAAATAATGTAAGGATGGTAGAGAGGAGTGACATTATGAAAGGGATGAGTACAGAGGTAGAATCCGTGAGGGTAGAAATCCATAGGGAAGACGTTAAGGGAAAAGTAATAGTGGGGAGGGGGTATGTTATAGGCCACCCAACCAAAGGGAGGAGATATAGCTGGAATTACTATCACTGTTGGGTAATGCGGCAAAGCTGGGGTCAGTCATCATATTGGGGGACTTCAATTATCCCAACATTGACTGGGAAGAGGGGACTGCATACTCACTAAAGGCCCGTCTCTTCATGAATATCTTACAGGACAACTACATGTCTTAGCTGGTGAATTCTCCTACTAGAAAGAATACAGTGCTAGATCTTCTAATTACTAAGACACAGATCTAATCTCAAATGTAGAAGTCCGGGACAACTTGGGTTCTAGCGATCACAGAATGATCACATTTAACGTAAATCACAAGATACCAAGGCAAGAGGGAAATGTAAGAACCCTAAACCCCAGAAGGGCAAACTTTCCTAAACTTCCTAGGGACAAAACCCTAAGAACACTGACCACGGAGGAAAAAAGGGGAATGCTTTAGGAACATATTAGACAAAAGCATCTCACAGTGAATTCCTATGGGAAAAAAAATTTAGAAGAGGCAAGGCCAAACCAGGGTGGCTAAACCGTAGTGTAAAAAAACGTATTAGGGGAAAAAAAATGGCCTTTAAAAGATATAAATCGGAGGGGACTTCATCGGCTTTCCACCAATACAAGGAATCGAATAAGAAATGTAAATACAAAATCAAGATGGCTAAAATCGACTTTGAGAGACATATAGCAGAGGAAAGTAAAAGGAGCCCTAAGAAATTCTTTAGATATATCAATAGAAAAAAAACGAGGTCAGAGCATGTTGCACACATAATGAATAATGAAGAGGGGAGGATGGTTACTGAGGACACAGAGAAGGCAACTGTGCTAAATGCTTTCTTCTCCTCGGTCTTTACACAGGAAAAGGAGGAGTATACTGACCTTAGCTGTATGGTTAGCAGTACTTCACAGGACATGCGGCTATGGCTAACAGAGGGTGAAATCATGAAAAGGCTTGATAACTTTAACACAAATAATTCACCAAGACCGTATGGCGTGCATCCGAGAGTACTCAAAGAACTTAGTAAGGTTATATCTGGACCACTGTTCCTGATCTTTGAAGATAGTATTTTGACAGGAACTGTACCAGGTGACTGGAGGAAACGTGATACCAATATTCAAAAAAAGGCAGAGGCATATCCCGGGCAATTATAGGCCGGTTAGCCTGAAGTTAATAGTATGTAAATTACTGGAAGGGATGATAAGGGACTATATCCAAGAATTTGCTAAAGTCAACAGTATGAGGAGGTGAGCTGTGAGCTAGTTAGGGGGAGACTTGTGGATGTGGTGTATCTGGATTTTTCTTAGGCATTCGATGCAGTCCCCCACAAATGCCTAATTTTTAAAATAAGGTCTGCAGGCATCAATCACAAGGTTTGCTCTTGGATAGAAAACTGGTTAAAAGGGCATGTCCAAAGGGTGGTAATAAATAACGCAAATAATTTCATTAGCGCAGGCATAGGGTTCTGCTACTTTCACACCTATATATGTGTATGTGTATAAATACATATATGTGTGTGTGTATATATACCCCTACACAGAAGTTCAGATGTCATGCCTGCTTCCAAAGACGCCCAAAAAATGCCCAAAAAAACACCTGCAACAAAAACGCCCAGGTGTGTTGTTGCAGGCGTTTTTTGGGCATTTTTTGGGCGTCTTTGGAGGCAGGCATAACATCTGAACTTCTGTATAGGGGTATATAAACACACACACACATATATGTATTTATACACATACACACATATAGGTGTGATAGGAGCGAAGTCCTATGCCTGCAAATAATTTCATTAGCGCAGGCATAGGGTTCTGCTACTTTCACACCTATATGTGTATGTGTATATATACATACATGTGTGTGTGTGTGTGTGTGTATATACCGCTATACAGAAGTTCAGATGTCATGCCTGCCTCCAAAGACGTCCACAAAAAAGCCCAATAAAACGCCTGCAACAAAAACGGCCAGGTGTGAAAGTAGCGAAGCCACTGTCCTGCTCTACTGCAATTCTAATAGTAACAATCTTTTTTCTATGGCGGTCACCCTGACATGGAAGGGTTTGGTCACCCTGCCATAGCAGTCAGAGTTAGTTAACCCTACACTACACTACGGTCCCCCTGACACTTAACACTTTCCCTACAGAAACTAGATTATTAAATCTAACTATAGTGGCAAATAGTACCCTAACTACACTAGATATCCCTTTCCTCACACTAATAATTGCTAAATGACACTTTTGAAGCAGGAGTAACAGAACTGCTTCCACTCTCTTCCACATCCCTGTATTACAATGCTAGAGATTTGGCGGGGCTATCTTATATACTGGGGGGCGTATTCACTACTGATTGGCCTCTGGACCCCCTAGTCACTCCAATCACATTCCCAGCATCCTCCTGCCCCCTCAATTGGCTTTTACTGATGGTTCTGGTCAAATCACGGGCTTTTAAAGCCCATTTCCTGTCCCATTGCATTTTGGTCGGTTCTGGTTGCCGAATTCCGAACTTTTTCAGCAAAAAGTTCGAAATTCGGACGAATTTCGAACAGTCAATGTTCGGGTCGAACCAATGGTCGACCCGAACCGTTCGATCATCCCTAATGTATAACCAGTTTTGTCAAAATACACCAAACAATTACTAAAGGTAAACAGGTAGGTATAGATTGTCCATAAAGTCCATATCTACTCATCACTGCTGAATTGTTTGCATTCTCTCGCTATGAAATTGAAAAGGTTATATATTGAAACATCACAACCTATTATCTCTACTGCTTTACAAACAATTCAAACTTGATGTGTGGATATAACAAAATGACAAAGAGTTGAGACCCCTATGATGTAGCTACCCGGATACTTGTACCCAGACTGATAACAACTTTACACCATGACTGAAACATAACCATGGGAATTGACACAAGTCCTATCACAGTCACTGCTTTACAAACAATTCAAGCTTGATGAGTGGATGAGGACTATATTTTTGTATTTTTTTTGTATACTTACCTGTTCACCGTGTTTGGACTACAAAACCTGATCTGACAACATTTTTGCTTGAGCACCATGTGATTTATACAAGAAAACAATAAGCAGATGATAAGAAACTTCAGGTCAAAGTAGGATAAAGTTGACAGTATACTTTAAATTCTTCAGATTAACAAGCTTGAAGAAGTTTGTTTTCATTACATGGTGAATATACGCTATATTGCCAAAAGTATTGGGACGCCTGCCTTTACACGTACATGAACTTTAATGGCATCCCAGTCTCAGTCCGTAGGGTTCAATATTGAGTTGGCCACCCCTTTGCAGCCATAACAGCTTCAACTCTTCTGGGAAGGCTGTTCACAAGGTTTAGGAGTGTCTATGGGAATGTTTAGCCATTTTTTTGGAGTGAATAAGAAGGGGGGGGGGAGACTCTGTATTGAAAAAATACACCATGGCACTATCCCCAAATAGAGCTAAGTTAAAAAAGAGCCCCTCACCTTCCCCTCCCCCCAATTGGAGGAAATGGCAGGAGAGAAGGGGGATTTTTAAGTGCCCAACAAGTTGTATAATAATTATTAATTTCTACAATGTTCCTCAAATACATAAAAACAATCAATTTATTAATCCATCCAAAATTAAAAATCATATAAATTATCAATATAACAGTGACATAACCAGACACATACAATCAACCCGAATTAACAGGATAAACAAGTGCCGATGCAAGAGCAAAAGGATCTGAATCAACGCGTTTCGCTGGAATTTGAGGCTTCTTTAGGATCCACATTAGTGTTGAGCGAACACGGACTGTATTATTCGTGTTCGTACTGAATAATTGGATTTTTTTTACCCGAACATGGACCCGAAAACTTTACTGTATGTTCGGGTTTAAAATCCGTGTTCGGTCATTTTATTTCCTGTTTTGTATGGAATGGCGCGCTTTTAATGGCAGGCTTTCAACAGCCAATCAACAAGCGTTTAACTGATGTGCGCCATCACAGCCATGCCTACTAATGTATTAGTAGCTGTGATTGGCCATCTGAAGCATGTGACCCATGTCTTTATAAGTTCGAGAGCCCCAGTGCACTGCGTCATTCTGCTGTAGTTTAGGGACAGAGCACACATCATACGTGCTGGCTGCTGATTAGGGACAGACAGTGATTCTGTGAAAAATTGTGTCCGAAAAGAATGCAGGGACAGGTCGGAGTGCAGGCAGGGAAAGTTATTAGAGCATTTTAGGGCGAGGCTGGAGATTAGGCAGGGTCAGTCTTCTACATCGATTTTGCTGTGTGGGGGGTGGTGCAGTGAACGATCTTATTGAGCATATTAGGGACAGGCTGGAGATTAGGCAGGGACAGTCTACATCGATTTTGCTGTGGTGGGGGGTGGTGCAGTGAACAATCTTTTTGCCCTCACTTGAGCCCACTGAGGAGGAGGAGGAGGAGGAGGAGGAGGGAGAAAAAAATCAATTTTTATCAGTCAGTTGTGTGCAGCGTTCAGCTATATTTCACTACAGATTGCTGTTCTAATCTGCTATTAAAAAATTTATTTAAAGGGGAATTTTTTTTAAGAGCACTTGCCATGCTCTTAACTACATTTTGCTGCCATTTGCAACACTCTAGCCCTTTCCATTGGTGTTTTAGAGCCATTTTAGTGCCTGAAAGTTCGGGTCCCCATTGACTTCAATGGGGTTCGGTGTCCGGGTAAAGTTCGGAAAAAGTCCGGGACACGGACCCGGACTTTTTTTTCAAGTTCGGCCTGAACCCGCCGAACACGGACATCCAGGTGTCCGCTCAACTCTAATACACATACATGATGTTAAATACACTCATATAGCATTAAAAATACGATCGACTATCTGCTTCAACACAGCACGGTCCTGGCTGAGAAAAATATATTGCATCAAATCTGTGAAAATAGTTTGAAAAACCAATAAATATGGGCCAGTGAGAAGCCACCATCCCTCAGGAAATAAAAAAAATAACCGAGGGGTTATTCCCATGAACTGACTTAGGTGTAAACAATCCTAGGCAGCCACCATTCAATAGAGATTTCAAAAGACGGATGTCCAGATGCTAAAATGTTTACACAAACCATTGCATATCATATGAAAGGGAAAGGGAGAAACAGATCCCAAATACCTGTGGAAATAAACAATACACCTGCAAGCACTATAGCAGCCTTCAAGCATGCCAGCCACATCAATCCAATGTTTAACCATTGTTCTAGAAGTGCATTTGTGAGGTCTGGCACTAATGTTGAATGAGAAGGCCTGGCTCGCAGTCTCCGCTTTAATTCCTCCCAAAGGTGTTCTATCAGTTTGAGGTCAGGACTCTGTACAGGCCAATCAAGTTCCTCCACCCCAAAGTCACTCATTAATGTCCTTATGGACCTTGTTGCTGGAGTGGATCTATTGCTGTGCTGGGGGCATATTGTTGCAGGGGTTCTATTGTTGTTTGGGATCTATTGTTGCTGGGGAGCACATTGTTGAAAGTTTTCTATTATTACTTGGGGGGGGGGGGGGTATATTATTACGGGGGTATTTTGATGAAGGGGTTCTATTGCTGCTGGGGGTTCTACCTATTAAGCCAATGACACATGATTTGAACATTGTAACATGTCCATGCTATTGAAGACCCGGCCCTACCCCATGTCCAATAATTCATATGTTGCATTGTATAAGTCAGAGGTCTCCAAACTGCAGCCTGGGAGTGGGATGCGGTCATTTGCTTGCCTTTATCCAGCTCTTGGGGCCCTATTCCATCCACTGACACCAACAGCCGGACACAATTCCTTCCACTGATACCAACAATGGGGCACAATTCCCTCCATTGACACCAACAATAGGGCACTATTTTCCCACTGACACCAACAATGGGGCATTATTCCTCCCACTGACATAAATGATGGGACACTAGGCCAACCAATGACACCAAAGATGGGGAATTTCCCACAGGTCACATGACATTTTCTTCTTCCCCTGGCCACAGTCCGGCCCCCCTAAAGTCTGAAGGACAGTAGGAACTGGCTCTAGCTTGAACATCCCTGGTGTAAATCATGAAGAGCCCCTCTAAAGAGACTGCAAGGTCCAATATAGGAGCGAAGGACGGTGCCAACTCTTCTACTACACATGACATCATAGTGTTGAATGGTATATTTACTCACCATCAATAGTAAAGAGGAAGAGGACAGTGTCCCTCTCAGATATAGATGGGAGGGCACTCTTCACAAAGTCTTCATGGGAAACCGCAAATTCAGCACCCTGTGGATAACAGAAACATTGAATTGGGGTGGGCTCTCTGTGCCTTGGGGGCACTCAGTGAGGGGGACACCCCACCATATCACCTAAAGTACCTACTCTCATAAATTTAACTCTTTAAAGCCCAATAGAATTAGAAAAAATAGGTAGGGAGTAAAATGTTAAGCTGTAACTGTCACAATCTGGGCTACACCATGGTTTATCTCCTTTGGAAATGCTAGTCACCTACCCAACCCTGGTCCTGGAAAAGGTATGCAAATAAGGTTTTTTATCTGACTTCACGCATCACATTACCACTGTCCTTAAATTGAGCTTCGGACTGCCCCTTGCACCTATCTATCTATTGGCCAATAACTCCACACATCATAGCTCTAAAACAATATGGAGGTGCTCAGGATGAGAGACCCTCACGAATTAAAGTGATGGTTTGTATAAAAGAGTAAATTCCCTTTTAAGAACAGATGAAAACATTTTTCAAAGAGTAAGTCCACCCAAAACTGATACAAAGCATTTGGAAGATGATTGAGAGTGAAACCACTCGGCAGTTTCTTCTAATTCTCAGTGAGCTATAAACATGACAGGGAGGTCACACTTTAAAAGCTTCACCAGCCCAAAAGGCTCCATTTACAACTAAAATATAATTTTTGGTGAACTAGTCTTTATTGTTTTTATTTATTTGGGCTGTTCTACTTAAAACCAGTATTGTGTGAATCTTTTTGGGGGGTCTGCAAGCTTACTCCTGGAGTTCCCAGCTCCAACAGTCAGGACCAGGATCACCTGCTGGTGGCACTGTGCTTCCCAGAGTAGAAGGTTGTAGTTTTGGTGTCTGCCAGCGAGTGAGATACACTAGCAGGGGAGGACCTAAATACCCTCCCAGCAGCCAGCATCAGGTGGAACCTTATTACTGGGATCTGCTGGTTGCTGGAAGGGTATTTAGGTCCTCCCCCACTAGTGCCTCTCACTCCAGTGTTTTGCTGCTGACAGGAACTCAAAAGAGAAGATCTTACTAATGGAATGCAAAGAGGTTCATGCTATAAGAATCCATTTGGGAGTAAAATAACAGTTTTGGGTTATCATGGCTTTGCATTGTCTATAAATAAATAAAATGTGTCCATCTGTCTGAGTTCAGGAAGTTTTCATTTCCAGTAACCCTCAGCCACTCACCAGAGAGGTAAGGTCCCCCTCCTTGTTCTCCATGGTTTGATACCCTCCATTTATAAAGCCGCGCACATCTCTCCAATCTGCAAAAAAAGTCACATGATACACGGTCAGACACTGGCATGCAACATCCTTGCTAAAATTAGGCAGGGAACCAATCAGAGTGCAGGACCTGGCCCACAAGGGGACCCAGTGCAGGAATTGCACCATCTATTAAGTTAAATAATAAGAAAAAGCTTTTTTTTTTTTACTTTTTTTTTTACTTTTTTTTTGGTCATGAGGAGCATACATACCATGGTCATACACTGGAGATCAGAGGGAGCTGGGAGCAAGACAGGAAAAAGAAAGGGTAACAGGAGATGGAGACAGCAGGTGGAAGGAAATCAGGAAGCAGCATGCAGGAACACTGGAACCCAGGTCAGGGGCACATGGAGACAAAATACCAAGGCAGGAATGAAAAGTATAGGCAGGGCTTAAATACACATCCTGCAACAAGCATCAGGTGATGACTGATTACATGATGAGATGATCTTCTGGCTGCTAAGAGACACCCACTGGTGGACACCAGAACTGCAGCCTATGGATCTGGGAGCTACAGTGCCACCAGCAGGTGAACCCTTTCTTTACACTAAACCTAAGAGTAAAGGTAATGGTAAAATGGTTCTCTTTAGAGTTAGAGTTAGGGTTAGAGTTAGCATTAGGGTTATAAGGATAGAGTTAGGGTTATATTTAGAGCTAGGGGGTTAGATATAGGGATAAGCTTAGGGTTATTTTAGGGTTGAAATAAAGTTATAATTTGAGTCAGGGAGTTAGGATTAGTGTTAGGGTTACAGTTAGGGTTAGGGGGTAAGGATAGGGTTAGGGACAGTTTTAGCATTAGAGTTAGGGTTGGATTTAGGGTAAGAATTTGGTTTAGGGAGTAGTGATGTCGCGAACATAAAATTTAATGTTCGCGAACGTCGAACGTGAACATCTGCAAATGTTTGCGAACCGGCGAACATTGCGAACCGCCATAGACTTCAATAGGCAGGCGAATTTTAAAACCCACAGGGACTCTTTCTGGCCACAATAGTGATGGAAAAGTTGTTTCAAGGGGACTAACACCTGGACTGTGGCATGCCGGAGGGGGATCCATGGCAAAACTCCCATGGAAAATGACGTAGTTGACGCAGAGTCGGGTTTTAATCCATAAAGGGCATAAATCACCTAACATTCCTAAATTGTTTGGAATAACGTGCTTTAAAACATCCAGTGTGTGTATACGATCAGGTATGATGTTGTATCGATCAGGTAGTGTAAGGGTTACGCCCGCTTCACAGTGACAGATCCAAACTCCCCGTTTAACGCACCACAAACATCCGCAAACAGACCACAACCGACCAAAATGGGACAGGAACTGGGCTTTAAGGGTTAGGGTTAGGGTTAGGTTTAGTGTTAGGGGATAGGGTTAGGGTTAGGGTGAGATACTTAGGGTTAGAGTTAGTAACCCTACCCCTATGCCTCTAACCCTAACCCTCTAACCCTAAGCACTAAAAATAACCCTAACCCTAGCCCTAACCCTAACCCTAGCCCTAACCCTAATTCTAATATTTTTTTCTGGTTCTGGACATGCTACAGAGCTGAAACTTCACAGGCACACTTTTTAGACCCCCCAGACACCAAATCACACAAAAAGTTCTTAAACATTGTCATTTTTGATAGAGAGCCAATTATTGGAAAATTAAAAAAAAAAAAAATCTTTGGATTTAGTGTCTGGGGGGTCTAAAAAGTGTACCTGTGAAGTTTCAGCTCTGTAGCATGCCCAGAACCAGAAAAAAAAAATATGAATTAGGGTTAGGGCTAGGGTTAGGGTTGGGGCTAGGGTTAGGGTTAGGGCTAGGGTTAGGGGGTTAAGTTTAAGGTTAGAGGGTTAGGGTTAGGATTAGGGTTAGGGCTAGGTTTAGGTTTAGGGTTAGGGTTATTTTTATGGCTAGGCTTAGAGGGTTAGGGTTATGGTTAGAGGATTAGGGTTAGGTTTAGTGTTAGGGGATAGGGTTAGGGTTACGGTGAGATACTTAGGGTTAGAGTTAGTAACCCTACCCCTACCCCTCTAACCCTAAGCACTAAAAATAACCCTAACCTTAGCCCTGACCCTAACCCTAGCCCTTACCCTAATTCTAATTTTTTTCTGGTTCTGGACATGCTACCGAGCTGAAACTTCACAGGTACACTTTTTAGACCCCCCAGACAATAAATCCAAAGACATTTTTTTTTAATTTTTCCAATAATTGGCTCTCTATCAAAAATGACAATTTTTAAGAACTTTTTTTTGTGTTATTTAGTGTCTGGGGGGGTCTAAAAAGTGTACCTGTGAAGTTTCAGCTCTGTAGCATGTCCAGAACCAGAAAAAAAAGATAATTTTTCAGTAGAGCAGGGATGGTGGGAACCCTCCTTTTACACCTATATGATCTTTTTTTTCTGGTTCTGGGCATGCTACAGAGCTGAAACTTCACAGGTACACTTTTTAGACCCCCCCCCCCCCCTGACACTAATCCCAAAAAAGTCATGCCTGCCTCCAAAAATGCCTGATAAATATATAGAAAAAAAATACTCAAATACCAGCCCTAAAAAGGGCTTTTGGGGGACAATATATATATATATATATATATATATATATATATATATATAAATCCAAAAAAAAAAAAACCTCAAATACCAGCCCTAAGAAGGGCTTTTTGGGGTGCTGTCCTTACAGCAGGAGTGTACCAAGAACACTGACTAACAAGACCGGGAACACTGACTAACAACTGTCCCTAGCTATTAACAGCAGCAGCACTTTCCCTGCTCTCACTAACACACTGCTTCAGAATGATCTAAGATGGATGCTGCCCTTGCTTATTTATAGGAGGTGGGAGGGTGTGGGAGGGAGGTATGCTGATTGGCCTGGAATGTGTCTGCTGACTGTGAGGTTCAGGGTCAAAGTTTGCCTCAATGATGATGTATAGGAGGCGGACCGAACATCGCATATGTTCGCCCACCGAGGCGAACGCGAACATGCGAAGTTCGCCGGGAACTGTTCGCCGGCGAACAGTTCGGGACATCTCTATTAGTTATTAGTTATAGGTCATATATTTATATACACACCTAGACATTACTGTAAATGATTTCATTAGCGCAAGCATATATTTCTGCTACTATCACACCTATATATGTCTAGGTGTGTATATAAATATATGTATGTGTGTATATATACCACTATACACAAGTTCAGATGTTTTGCCTGCCTCAAAAGAACCCCAAAAAATGCCAAAAAAACGCTAGCGTCAAAAAAAAAAAATGCCCAGGTGTGTTTTTGCTGGCATTTTTTGGGGGGTTTTGGAGGCAGGCAAAACATCAGAACTTGTGCACAGTACCACTATACACAAGTTCAGATGTTTTTTCTGACTACAAAGAACCCAAAAAAATGCCTTCTATTAAACCGGCAAGGTGTTACAGCAGAGAAGCCATATTCCTGTGCTTAAAGTTTTCTAATACAAACGATCTTTTTTTTATGGTTCTGGACATGCTACAGAGCTGAAACTTCACATGTACACTTTTTAGACCCCCCAGATACTAAATCCAAAGTAAAAATCAAAAAATCTCTTTTTTTTTTTTTTAATTTTTCAATAATTGGCTTTTTTATCAAAAATGACAATTTTTAAGAACTTTTTTTTGTGTGATTTTGTGTCTGGGGGGTCTAAAAGGTGTACCTGTGAAGTTTCAGCTCTGTAGCATGTCCAGAACCAGAAAAAAAAAGGATTGTTTGTATTAGAAAACTTTGAGCACAGGAATATGGCTTCGCTGCTGTAACACCTTGCCGGTTTCAAAGCAGGCATTTTTTTGGGTTCTTTGCAGTCAGAAAAAACATCTGAACTTGTGTATAGTGGTACTGTGCACAAGTTCAGATGTTTTGCCTGCCTCCAAAACCCCCCAAAAAATGCCAGCAAAAACACACCTGGGCATTTTTTTTTTTTAAGCTAGCGTTTTTTTTGGCATTTTTTGGGGTTCTTTTGAGGCAGGCAAAACATCTGAACATGTGTATAGGGGGTATATATAGGCATATATGTCTGAATATATACCCCTAGACATATATAGGTGTGATAGTAGCAGAAATATATTACTGTAAATGATTTCATTAGCGCAAGCATTTATTTCTGCTACTGTAAAATGAGGAGTTCCGCGCAAGTGGATTTAATTAAACTAAAGGCTGCAGCCTACCCCAAAATATAGGTAAACTATATCTAAAGATGTAAAGGTCGGTAGGGTATGTTGGCGCTGCCTATACAAATATATGGGAGTGAAAATATTGGCAGTATATAAGAATAAATAGATAAAAAAATGTTTTTAAATTAAATCAATCAATAGTGTAAAAGACTTAAAAAAGGAAAAATAGTCCTCATAAATACCAAATGTGCCAAGCAATGGAACAAATAAATATAATGCAAACAGTACTAATAAATTGGATATCCAATAAATAGGATATATCTTAAATAAATCTAAACCAATATTATCAGATGCATATAATATATAAATTAGTGTTAATGGTGTTGTAAGTGAATAAATAAGATATATTTAAAATATATCCAAACCAATATAACCAATAAATAAATATAGCAAGTATTAAGTGTATACAAACTCAATTAAAGTGACTAGTGCAATATATAATGTAGCCACTAGGTGCCAGTGTATATATGAAAAAGGGGATGTCCAAGTGATATATCTAGTATATAAAGTGCAAGTGACAAGGAAATGGTGCTAGGTGAACTAGAAATAGCAAAAAATCCAATAAATGTGTGGATATACTAATACAACACGTAAATTATTTCATAAAAACTATGGAAGGTGAACCAGTGACATAAATGGACCTAAATAGTGCCAATATATATATCTGGTAGATGGTAAATTGTTCTATATAGGAAAGTCCACAGATTATAATTAATGCGATGGTCTTCCAGGAAACTGCTGCACTTTTCCTGGAAGACCATCGCATTAATTATAATCTGTGGACTTTCCTATATAGAACAATTTACCATCTACCAGATATATATATTGGCACTATTTAGGTCCATTTATGTCACTGGTTCACCTTCCATAGTTTTTATGAAATAATTTACGTGTTGTATTAGTATATCCACACATTTATTGGATTTTTTGCTATTTCTAGTTCACCTAGCACCATTTCCTTGTCACTTGCACTTTATATACTAGATATATCACTTGGACATCCCCTTTTTCATATATACACTGGCACCTAGTGGCTACATTATATATTGCACTAGTCACTTTAATTGAGTTTGTATACACTTAATACTTGCTATATTTATTTATTGGTTATATTGGTTTGGATATATTTTAAATATATCTTATTTATTCACTTACAACACCATTAACACTAATTTATATATTATATGCATCTGATAATATTGGTTTAGATTTATTTAAGATATATCCTATTTATTGGATATCCAATTTATTAGTACTGTTTGCATTATATTTATTTGTTCCATTGCTTGGCACATTTGGTATTTATGAGGACTATTTTTCCTTTTTTAAGTCTTTTACACTATTGATTGATTTAATTTAAAAACATTTTTTTATCTATTTATTCTTATATACTGCCAATATTTTCACTCCCATATATTTGTATAGGCAGCGCCAACATACCCTACCGACCTTTACTTATTTCTGCTACTATCACACCTATATATGTCTAGGGGTATATATTCAGACATATATGTCTATATATACCCCCTATACACATGTTCAGATGTCATGTCTGACATCAAACATGTCCTCAAAAAAGCACTGGCAGTGGCAGCCCCTGCAGCATAAAAAATGCTTGGCTGGTGAGAAGCCACATTCCTGTCCCGAAGCAACTCAGAGAAATGATCATTTCTCTATAGCGGTCACCCTGCTATGGAAGGGTTTTGTCACCCTGCCATAGCAGTCACTGCCAGTTAACCCTACACTACACTACGGTCCCCTGACACTTAACACTTTCCCTACAGAAACTAAATTTTTGAAGCTAACTTAAGTGTAAAGCAGCACTCTAACTACACTAGATATCCCTTTCCTCACACTAAAAATAGCTAAATGACACTTTTAAAGTAAAATTAATAGAACTGCTTCCACTCTCTTCCATGTCCAGTATAACAATGCTGGGAATATGGCGGGGGCAATCTTATATACTGGGGGGCGTATTCACTAATGATTGGTCTAGGGACCCCCTAGTCACTCCAATCACATTCCTAGCATTCTCCTGCCCCCTCAATTGGCTTTTGCTAATGGTTCTGGTCCAATCACGGGCTTTTAAAGCCCATTTCCTGAAGCATTGCATTTTGGGCGGTTCTGGTTGCCGAATTCCGAACTTTTTGGGCAAAAAGTTCTAAATTCGGCCGAACCTCGAACACCCAATGTTCGGGCCGAACCGATGGTGGACCCGAACCGTTCGATCATCCCTAGTTAGGATTAGTGTTGAGGTTAAAGTTAGGCTAGTTGAGTTAGGGGGTTAAGATTAGGGTTAGGGACAGTTTTAGGGTTAGAGTTAATGTTGGATTTAGGATAAGACTTTGGGTTAGGAAGCTAGGGTCGGTGGGTTAGGGTTATAATTGGAGCTAGAATTAGGGTTAGAGAATTGGGAATAATATAAGGCTTAGGGTTAGATTAGGGATTAGGATGAGAGTTAGGCTTAGAATTAGGGATAGAGCTAGGGTTAGGATTGATGTGGGAGCTAGGGGGTTAAAATTAGGGTTAAAATTGAGAATTTAATTAGGGTTAGTTTTATGGTTAGGGGTTAAGGTTGGAATAAGGGTTACAATTTTGTTTAGGGAGTTAAGATTAGTGTTAGGGTTAGTGTTAGGGCTATAATTAGCACTACAGTTAGAAGAATAGAGTTAGGATTAGAATTATAGCTAGGGGGTTATATTTAGGGTTAGGGATTATGGTTGAAGTTAGAATTTGGGTTAAGGAGTTAGGGATAAAGTTAGGGTTAGGGGGTTAAGGACAGTTTTAGGGTTAGAGTAAGGGCTGGATTTAGGGTTAGAATTTGGGTTAGGGAGTTAGGGTTAAAGTTGGAGTTAGAATTAGGGTCAGGGAATTGGGGTTAATATTAGATTTAGAGTTAGGTTTGGGGTTTAGGGTTGGAGTTAGGGTAAGGGAGTTAGGGTTAGAGTTAGAGCTAGCGTTAGATTTAGGATTAGTGTTAGTGCCAGGGGGTTATAGTTAGAAATGGGGGTTGCATTCGAGTTAGTTAGGGTTGGAAGTATGATTATATTTTGGTTCAGGGAGTTAAGAATAGAGTTAGAGTTGCCGTTACGGGGTTAGACTTAGAGTTAGGGCTAGAATTAGGTTTAGGGAGTAGGGGTTAGTGTTAGGCTTAGATTTGGGGTTAGGGTTAGAGATAAGGTAAGAATAAATGTTGCAGAGCTAGGGTTAGAATTAGGGTTAGGGAGTTAGGATAAGTGTTATGAGGTTATGGTTAGTGTTGGGGCTAGGATTAGGGTTAGGGAGTGATGATTAGTGTTAGGTTTAGGGCTAGAGTTAAGGTAAGAATAAATGTTTCAGAGCTAGGATTAGAGTTAGGGTTAGATAGTTAGGATAAGTGTTATGATTATGAGGTTAGGGTTAGTGTTGGGGATAGGATTAGGGTTAGGGAGTGATGATTAGTGTTAGGTTTAGGGCTAGAGTTAAGGTAAGAATAAATGTTACAGAGCTAGGGTTAGAGTTAGGGTTTGGGAGTTAGGGTATGTATTATGAGGTTTGGGTTATAGTTGGGATTAGGATTAGGGTTAGGGAGTTACGATTAATGTTAGGCTTGACATTAGGGTTTGGGGGTTAGGGTTAGAGTTAAGGTAAGAAAAAATGTTACAGAGCTAGTTTTAACGTTAGGGTTTGGGAGTTAGGGTAAGTGTTATGAGGTTAGGGTTATAGTTGGTGGTAGGATTAGGGCTAGGGAGTTATGATTAGTGTTAGGCTTAGAGTTAGGGGGTTAGGGTTAGAGTTAAGGTAAGAATAAATGTTACAGAGCTAGGGTTAGAGTTAGGGTTAGGGAGTTAGGGTACATGTTATGAGGTTAGGGTTATAGTTGGGGTAAGGATTAGGGCTAGGGAGTTATGATTAGTGTTAGGCTTAGAGTTAGGGGGTTAAGGTTAGAGTTAAGGTAAGAATAAATGTTACAGAGCTAGGGTTAGAGTTAGGGTTAGGGAGTTAGGGTACGAGTTATAAGGTTAGGGTTATAGTTGGGGTTAGGATTAGGGTTAGGGAGTTACAATTAGTGTTAGGCTTAGAGTTAGGGGGTTAAGGTTAGAGTTAAGGTAAGAATAAATGTTACAGAGCTAGGGTTAGAGTTAGGGTTAGGGAGTTAGGGTACGTGTTATGAGGTTTAGGTTACAGTTGGGGTAAGGATTAGGGTTAAGGAGTTATGATTAGTGTTAGGCTTAGAGTTAGGGTTAGGGTTGGAGTTAAGGTAAGAATAAATATTACAAAGCTAGGGTTAGAGTTAGGGTTAGGGAGTTAGGGTAAGTGTTATGAGGTTTGGCTTATAGTTGGGGTTGGGGTTAGGGTTAGGAAGCTACGATTAGTGTTAGGCTTAGAGTTAGGAGTACATTAAGGGTTATGGAGGTAGGGTTAGAGGTTTGTGTTAGGGTTAGAGAGGTAGAGTTGGGGTCAGGTTTAGTGTTAGGGTTAGAGGTTAGGGTTAGTGTCCAGGAATCCAGATGACCTCAGAAATGATATAATTGGGATTTCCCATGTGACCACAATGTGGGAATACCGAGACTACATTACACTGCTGACTTCCCCTCTACAGATATAGGAAAGTGATTTGCAGAATGATCAGGTTATGATTAGTTCAGCCTTTCAGGATAGAGCTAAAAGGAGATTGAATTTGCCACTGATACTGGTTTAACCACCCACAACTGGCAGAGCACCTTTCCACAAGGCCACATTTCAAGGAGTGAAGTTCCCAGACTGTAAACTCTATTTAGACTGTATTGGTGTAATATGTGGGCGGCAAAATAGTCCTATTTGTATGTCTCACCTTTGTATCTCTTTATAAATTGCCACTCGGCTCCAACAGGAAAGATCCCCCTTGTGGTACTCTGCAGAGTCAGACCACTGCACCCTGTGTGACACGCCCCCTGCTGTATCGGACCTGCAGCTCCTCAATCGGCTACCTTAGCTGTTGTGGTGTGACTCTGCAGAGTACCACAAGGGGGGGGCTCTTTTCTGATGGAGCTGGAAGACATTTTAATTAAAATATGGAAACAAATACAAAAAAATACTGAGAGATCTGCAGTGTCTGTATAGTGCAGCCTTTCTCAACCTTTTTAACATGGAAGAACCCTTGATATAACTTTTTGGCTCCATGGAACCCCTGCTAATAATAATTATATTTACATCTCACAATACATTAGTGTGATGGTCAGTGGGATAAATGCTTCTTATATTTCTGGTCATTGGGAATAATCCCTCCTTTACAGTAGCTAAAAAGATCATTGGTGTCACTGGTCTAATAAGAATGTAGCAGTATTTCCAGGCATTTGGCCTGATGTGCGTCTGCCATGGTTTCCGGTGACACCTTCAGCCCATTTAAGCTGAATATCCAAGTGTGAGATTTGAGTCAAGGACCAATCCGGCATCTTTGGTTTGTTTTGTTTATTTGATATTGGGGATGGGAGTAGGGAATGAGTGGGATACTCCTCTGGCTCAACTAGGTACAATTGGACACTTTGGAGAAAAAATCTTTCCGCTCTGTCTTGACGCCGGCTGGATGCCGACCAACGCTTGCTGGCGCTTGAAAAACACTGACTTGCTGTACAGATGCTCTGGTTAGCTCAAAAGTCCCGAACACTGCTCCCTCCAGTCCTTCCTGACTGAGGTAGCTTCTGTATACTGCTTCTGCAACTCTCAACACTGTATACTGCCCACTGTACACTTTAACACTTCAGGGCCCAACCGCTGGCGCCCCCTCTGTAGTTCAGTGTCCTCTCACTAGGCACCCCCTCTACACTTCAGTGTCCTCTCACTAGGCACCCCCTCTACACTTCAGGGTCCTCTCACTAGGCACCCCTTCTACACTTCAGGGTCCTCTCACTAGGCACCCCCTCTACACTTCAGGGTACTCTCACTGGGCACCCCCTCTACACTTCAGGGTCATCTTACTAGGCACCCCCTCTACGCTTCTGGGTCCTCTCACTAGGCACCCCCTCTACACTTCAGGGTCCTTTCACTAGGTACCCCCTCTACACTTCAGGGTTCTCTTACTAGGCACCCCCTCTATGCTTCAGGGTCCTCTCAGTAGGCACCCCATCTACACTTCAGGGTCCTCTCACTAGGCACCCCCTCTACACTTCAGGGTCCTCTCACTAGGCACGCCCTCTACGCTTCAGGGTCCTCTCACTAGGCACCCCCTCTACACTTCAGGGTCCTCTCAATAGGCACCCCCATTACACTTCAGGGTCCTCTCACTAGGCACCCCCTCTACACTTCAGGGTCCTCTCAATAGGCACCCCCATTACACTTCAGGGTCCTCTCACTAGGCACCCCCATTACACTTCAGGGTCCTCTCACTAGGCACCCCCATTACACTTCAGGGTCCTCTCACTAGGCACACCCTCTACGCTTCAGGCTCCACACACTGGTATCCCCTTTGCTCTTCAGGGTCAACACTGGCACCCCCTTTACACTTGCTCCTACACCGGCTAGCTAGCTCCTGGATCCCTCTGACCTTCACCGGAGTGGTCCCCTCTCTCTAGGCAGACCCCCAGGGGCAGTTTGCAGTACTCACGACTGGGAATGCCTTCCTGAAACTGGACCCCTCTCTGCTCCACTGGTCCTCGGCACACCGGATCCTCTCTGCAGCTCAGCTTAGCTCTCTGTCCCCTCAGGCAAGCCGCCTTGGACACCCGATTCCTCTGACAGGAGGAGAGATAGCCATACTCTCCCCCCTGGGACTCTGCTTCCCGCCAAAGACACTGCGTCATGTGCTCCCCTCAAACTTATACCCACTCCCAAAATGCTGTGCGGCAGAATCTGCCTTTCTGGGGTAGATACAGGCCTGAGTGTGCCATTGGCTGGGGTTCCTCCCCTGCCCAATGAGAACCCTCTCATGGAGCACAGTGGGGAGACTCCCCAATCTCAACAGCCACACCTGGGAGACATGACAGTCCAGCTGAAAATCATTGCCCTGCTGATAATCAGACAAGGCCCACTATACTTACATACCTTGCAGGGTGCTACAAGAAGAAATTGCTTATTGCTCAAGCAACCCCTAGAAACTTCTGGAGGAACCCTAGTTGAGGAACCCTCATGTAGAGAGTTATTAATCCCCAGTCATTAATGGGGCCCCACAGTAACTGACCTCTCTGGGGCCCCTTAGTGGAGTAGGTCAGCAGCAGAGAAGGAAGTAGATTGTGAGGTTTTCCACCCTGAAATAACTCATAGTGCTCCAAATACCAGACATATCTACTAAATTCTCTGCATATTCTGCCCACACTTCCTTCATTTCGTCCGGGAAAGAACAGTCAGTAACTTGATATGTATTTCGAGAAAAATTCCCCTCCCTGACCTGCGACACATAGCTGACATTACCTTATCTATACAAAGGACGGAGAGAACAAAACACCTTCTCTATCGTTATAATCAGGTTATACGTTGTTCTCATTCTCTGGAACTATGAGGAGCAAATATGAAAATAAACCAATCTTCAACACCAAACACATGGCATTATTGTATCTCTGCCATTTACAGTAGATGTCTCTTGCCTTTCTGGCCTTTCTGATCTACATGATGAGAATGCAACTGTGTAGTGAAGGTCAAAATTCCTGATTTCACCCTGTATGTTAAGATCATTAAAACCAGAGGATCAACATGATACCCCCTCAACACTCTGAATGTACCCTGAGGTGTTCCAGCCTCCAAACACCAGTGTACTGTTGTACTGGGGACCTTGGAGGCCATGCCATCTTTGCAGCAGAGAAATAAAAAAATTGTATGTTGTCTGAGCTGCAGAGAATCTTATGACTACTCACAAAAAAATCTTATGACTACTCACAAAAAACCTACAGACCCCACCCTCAAAAGACCCCACCCAGTTATAAGGAATAATAACCAGGCACAGGGTACATATAAAGAATGATACCCAGGCACAGGGCACTTATAAGGAATGATACTTGGGCAAAGGGCACCTAAGGGGAATGATACCTGGGTACAGGGCACCTATGGTGAATGATACCTGGGCAGAGGGCACCTATGGTGAATGATACATGGGCACAGGGCACCTATGGGGAATGATACCTGGGCAACTATAGGGAAAGATTCCCTGATACAGGGCACCTATAGGAGAAGAGTCCCTGGTACAGGGCACCTACAGGGAAAGATTCCCCAGTACAGGGCACCTATAGGGAAAGGTCCCCCGGTACAGGGCACCTATAGGGAAAAAATCCCAGATACAGGGCACCTATAGGGAAAGATTCCCTGGTGCATGGTGCCTATAGGGAAATATCCCCTGATACAGGGCACCTACACGGAAAGATTCCCTGGTACAGGGCACCTATAGGGAAAGATTCCTTGGTACAGGGCACCTATAGGGAAATATTACCTGGTACATGTCACCTGTGGGGAATTATACCTGGGCACAGGGCACCTAAAGGGAATGATACCTGGGCACAGGGCACCTATAGAGAAAGATCCCCTGGTACAGGGCACCTATAGGGAAATATTCCCTGATACAGGGAACCTATAGGGAACTAGTGCCTGGTACAGGGCACCTATAGGGAACGATTCCCTGGTACAGGGCACCTACAGGGGAAGAGTCCCTGGTACAGGGCACCTATAGGGAAAGATTCCCCAGTACAGGGCACCTATAGGGAAAGATTCCCTGGTAAAGGGCACCTATAGGGAAAGATTCCCCAGTACAGGGCACCTACAGGGAAAGATCCCCTGGTACAGGGCACCTATAGGGAAATATTACCTGGTACATGTCACCTATGGGGAATGATACCTGGGCACAGGGCACCTATAGGGAATGATACCTGGGCACGGGGCACCTATAGAGAAAGATTACCTGGTACAGGGCACCTATAGGGAACGATTCCCTGATACAGGGCGCCTATAGGGAAATAGTGCCTGGTACAGGGCACCTATAGGGAACGATTCCCTGGTACATGGCACCTATAGGGAACGATTCCCTGGTAAATGGCACCTATAGGGGAAGAGTCCCTGGTACAGGGCACCTATAGGGAAAGATTCCCCAGTACAGGGCACCTATAGGGAAATATTCCCTGGTACAGGGCACCTATAGGGAAAGGTTCCCCAGTACAGGGCACCTATAGGGAAAAATCCCCTGGTACAGGGCACATATAGGGAAAGATTCCCAGGTACAGGGCACCTATAGGGGAAGATTCTCTGGTGCAGGGCGCCTATAGGGAAATATTCCCTGATACAGGGCACCTACAGGGAAAGATTCCCTGGTACAGGGCACCTATGGGGAAAGATTCCCTGGTACAGGGCACCTATAGGGAATGATTACCTGGTACATGTCACCTATGGGGAATGATACCTGGGCACAGGGCACCTATAGAGAAAGATTCCCAGGTACAGGGCACCTATAGGGAAATAGTGCCTGGTACAGGGCACCTATAAGGAAATAGCGCCTGGTACAGGGCACCTATAGGGAAAGATTCCCTGGTACAGGGAACCTATAGAGAAAGATCCCCTAGTACAGGGCACCTATAAGGAAATATCCACTGATACAGGGCACCTATAGGGAAAGAGTCCCTGATACAGGGCACCTATAGGGAAATATCCCCTGATACAGGGCACCTATAGGGAAAAATTCCCTGGTAAATGGCACCTATGGGGAAAGATTCCCTGGTACAGGGCACCTATGGGGAATGATACCTGGGCACAGGGCACCTATGGAGAATGATACCTGGGCACAGGGCACCTATAGAAAAAGATTCCCTGGCACAGGGCACCAATAGGGGAAGATCTTCTGGTACAGGGCACCTATAGGGAAAGATTCCCAGGTACAGGGCACCTATAGGGAAAGATTCCCTGGTGCAGGGCGCCTATAGGGAAATATTCCCTGATACAGGGCACCTACAGGGAAAGATTCCCTGATACAGGGCACCTATAGGGAAAGATTCCCTGGTGCAGGGCGCCTATAGGGAAATATTCCCTGATACAGGACACCTACAGGGAAATAGTGCCTAGTACAGGGCACCTATAGGTAAAGATCTCCTGGTTCAGGGCACCTATAGGGAAAGATTCCCAGGTACAGGGCACCTATAGGGAAAGATTCCCTGGTGCAGGGCGCCTATAGGGAAATATTCCCTGATACAGGGCACCTACAGGGAAAGATTCCCTGATACAGGGCACCTATAGGGAAAGATTCCCTGGTGCAGGGTGCCTATAGGGAAATATTCCCTGATACAGGGCACCTACAGGGAAATAGTGCCTAGTACAGGGCACCTATAGGGAAATATCTCCTGGTTCAGGGCACCTATAGGGAAATATCTCCTGGTTCAGGGCACCTATAGGGAAGGGTTCCCTGATACAGGGCACCTATATGGAAAGAGTCCCTGGTACAGGGCACCTATAGGGAAAAATTCCCTGGTACAGGGAACCTATAGGGAAAGATCCCCTGGTACAGGGCACCTATAAGGAAAAATCCCCTGATACAGGGCACCTATGGGGAAAGAGACCCTGGTACAGGGCACCTATAGGGAAAGATTCCCTGGTACAGGGCACCTATAGGGAAAGATTCCCTGGTAAGTGGCACCTATGGGGAAAGATTCCCTGGTACAGGGCACCTATGGGGAATGATACCTGGGCAAAGGGGACCTATGGGGAATGATACCTGGGCACAGGGCACCTATAGAGAAAGATTCCCTGGTACAGGGCACCTATAGGGGAATAGTCCCTGGTACAGGGCACATAGCGGCAAAGATTCCCTGGTACAGGGCACCTATAGGGAAATATTCCCTGGTACAGGGCACCTATATAGAAAGATTCCCTGGTACAGGGAACCCATAGGGAAAGATCCCCTGGTACAGGGCACCTATAAGGAAAGATTCCCTGATACAGGGCACCTATAGGGAAAAAGTCCCTGGTACAGGACACCTATAGGGAAAGATTCCCTGGTACAGGGCACCTATAGGAAAATATTCCCTGGTACAGGGCACCTATAGGGAAGGATTCCCTGATACAGAGCACCTATAGGGAAAGATTTCCTGGTAAGTGGCACCTATGGGGAAAGATTCCCTGGTACAGGGCACCTATGGGGAACGATGCCTTGGCATAGGGCACCTATGGGGAATGGTACCTGAGCACAGGCACCTATAGATAAAGATTCCCAGACACAGAGCACCTATAGGGAAAAAGTCCCTGGTACAGGGCACCTATAGGGAAAGATTCCCTGGTACAGGGAACCTATAGGGAAAGCTTCCCTGGTAGAGGGCACCTATAGGGGAGGATTCTTTGATACAGGGCACCTATAGGGAAAGATTACCTGGTACAGGGCACCTACAGGAGGAGATTATTTGATAAGGGTACTTATAGGGAAATATTCCCTGGTACAGGGCACCTATAGGGAAAGATTCCCTGGTACAGGGCACCTATAGGGAAAGATTCCCTGGTAAGTGGCACCTATGGGGAAAGATTCCCTGGCACAGGGCACCTATGGGGAATGATACCTGGGCAAAGGGCACCTATGGGGAATGATACCTGGGCACAGGGCACCTATAGGGGAATAGTCCCTGGTACAGGGCACATAGCGGCAAAGATCCCCTGGTATAGGGCACCTATAAGGAAAAATTCCCTGATACAAGGCACCTATAGGGAAAAAGTCCCTGGTACAGGACACCTATAGGGAAAGATTCCCTGGTACAGGGCACCTATAGGAAAAGATTCCCTGGTACAGGGCACCTATAGGGAAGGATTCCCTGATACAGGGCACCTATAGGGAAAGATTTCCTAGTAAGTGGCACCCATGGGGAAAGATTCCCTGGTACAGGGCACCTATGGGGAATGATACCTTGGCATAGGGCACCTATGGGGAATGGTACCTGAGCACAGGCACCTATAGATAAAGATTCCCTTGTACAGGGCACCCATAGAGAAAGATTCCCCGACACAGAGCACCTATAGGGAAAAAGTCCCTGGTACAGGGCACCTATAGGGAAAGGTTCCCTGGTACAGGGAACCTATAGGGAAAGCTTCCCTGGTAGAGGGCACCTATAGGGGAGGATTCTTTGATACAGGGCACCTATAGGGAAAGATTACCTGGTACAGGGCACCTATAGGGAAAGATTCCCTGGTACAGGGCACCTATAGGGAAAGATTCCCTGGTACAGGGCACCTATAGGGAAAGATTCCCTGGTACCGGGCACCTATGGGGAATTATACTTGTTTTGTATTTATTAACCAGTTGAAGACACGGTGCATATTACATATGCCCAAAAAACGTAATTCGAGTTTACAGGGCATCTATAGTCCACCTTGTCCATCTGCTTGATTAGTTGTGTGGTGGGTGTTTCAGTAGGAGTCAGAGGGACAGCAGTACACTGATATTCCCAATGATTAGTTGTGTGTGTGTGTGTGTGTGTGGGGGGGGGGGGGGGGGTGAGCAGAAGGCAGAGGGACAGCGGTACACTGATATTCCCAATAATTAGTTGTGTGTGTGTGTGTGTGTGTGGGGGGGGGGGGTGTTAGCAGGAGGCAGAGGGACAGCGGTACACTGATTTTCCCAGTGATTAGTTGTGTGTGTGTGTGGGGGGGGGGTGAGGGGGTTGTAAGCAGGAGGCAGAGGGACAGCAGTACACTGATATTCCCAGTGATTAGTTGTGTGTGTGGGTGGGTGTGGGGGGGGGGGGCGGAGGGGGTTGTAAGCAGGAGGCAGAGGGACAGCAGTACACTGATTTTCCCGGTGATTAGTTGTGTGGTGGGTATTTCAGCAAGAGGCAGAGGGACAGCAGTACACTGACTTTCCCACTGATTAGTTGTGTGTGTTTGTGGGGGGGGGGGGGGGGTGAGGGGGTTGTAAGCAGGAGGCAGAGGGACAGCAATACACTGATTTTCCCGGTGATTAGTTGTGATGGGCATTTCAGCAGGAGGCAGAGGGACAGCAGTACACTGATTTTCCCGGTGCTTAGTTGTGATATGTTTCAGCAGTAGGCAGAGATACAGCAGTATACTGATCCTCCCAGTGAAGAGCTGTGCAGGGGGGAGTGTCAGAGGGATATAGAACTCATTGATCTCAGAGAATACCTAGATGAGTGGGAGGAGACAGACTGTACCTGCATTAAAGGCCGGCACGCACTCCGCCGCCTCCATTATCGCCATCATTCCCAGGGTCCTCCAGCCCAGAATGTAGAGGTTGCCCTTCTTCTGTAGACTGCCAAAATGGAGAGCAGTGAGTCAGAACTGATATATATATATATATAGATGTTCTTGTCTGAACAATTATAATAAATTATTAAAATTATGTAAAAAGAATGTAACATGCAATGATATCATTTGTCAGAATGATTAGGATGAGCTCTATTGCCATCTTGTGACCACATATAGGAAGTGCAAATGTAATGATGTCCTTGGTCTGTAATGCAGCAGAATGATTCATTTGAACTCTATTGCCATCTTGATGCCACATATAGGAAGTGCAAGTATTATGATATCATTGCTCTGTAATACAACCATAAGTTCTGCTGCCATCTTGTGGACACCTATGGGAAGTGCACATTTTTGTGATACTAATGCTCTCTAATAGAACGGAATATGTCACGTGAGCTCTGCTGCCATCTGGTGGCCACGTATAGAAAGTGCACGTTTTATGACATTGCTCTGTGATAGAATGGAATACGTAACATGAGCTCTGCTGCCATCTTGTGGCCATGTATAGGAAGTGCACTTTCTATGATATCGTTGCTCTGTAATACAGCCATGAGCTCTGTTACCCTCTTGTGACCACCTATAGGAAGTGCACATTTTTGTGATATCATTGCTCTGTGATAGAATGGAATGTGTCACGTAAGCTCTGCTGCCATCTTGTGGCCATTTATAGGAAGTGCACTTTTTTAAAAAAATCCAAGCTCTGTGATAGAATGGAATACATCACGTAATATGTCACGTAAGCTCTGTGCACATTTTTGTGTAATCATTGTTCTGTGATAGAATAAAATACGTTACGTGAGCTATGCTGCCATCTTGTGGCCACCTATACGAAGTGCACTTTTTTAAAATCATAGCTCTGTGATAGAATGGAATATATCATGTGAGCTCTACTGCCATCTTGTGGCCACCTATAGAAAGTGCATTTTTAAAAAAATCAAAACTCTGTGATAGAATGGAATATGTCACGTGAGCTCTGTGCACATTTTCCTGAAATCATTATTCTGTGATAGAATGAAATAAATCACATGAGCTCTGCTGCCATGTTGTGGCCACATATAGGAAGTGCACTTTTTATGATATCATTGCTCTGTGATAGAATGGAATACTTAACATGAACTCTGCTGCCATCTTGTGGCCATGTATGGGAAGTGCACTTTTTATGATATCATTGCTCTGTAATACTGCCATGAGCTCTGTTGTGTCCCTCTTGTGACCACCTATAGGAAGTGCACATTTTTGTGATATCATTGCTCTGTGATAGAATGGAATGCATCACGTAAGCTCTGCTGCCATCTTGTGGCCATTTATAGGAAGTGCACTTTTTAAAAGTCATAGCTCTGTCATTGTGATAGAATGAAACATGTCACGTGAGCTCTACTGCCATCTTGTGGCCATTTATAGGAAGTGCACTTTTTTAAAATCATAGCTCTGTGATAGAATGGAATATGTCATGTGAGCTCTGCTGCCATCTTGTGGCCACCTATAGAAAGTGCACTTTTTTTTAAATCAAAACTCTGTGATAGAATGGAATATGTCACGTGAGCTCTGTGCACATTTTCCTGAAATCATTATTCTGTGATGGAAGGAAATACATCACATGAGCTCTGCTGCCATCTTGTGGCCACGTATAGGAAGTGCACTTTTTAAGATATCATTGCTCTGTGATAGAACGGAATACTTAACATGAACTCTGCTGCCATCTTGTGGCCATGTATAGGAAGTGCACTTTTTATGATATCGTTGCTCTGTGATAGAATGAATTACTTAACATGAACTCTGCTGCCATCTTGTGGCCATGTATAGGAAGTGCACTTTTTTATTATATCATTGCTCTGTAATACAACCATGAGCTCTGTTACCTTCTTGTGACCACCTATATAGGAAGTGCACATTTTTGTGATATCATAGCTCTGTGATAGAATGGAATATATCATGTGAGCTCTACTGCCATCTTGTGGCCACCTATAGAAAGTGCATTTTTAAAAAAATCAAAACTCTGTGATAGAATGGAATATGTCACGTGAGCTCTGTGCACATTTTCCTGAAATCATTATTCTGTGATAGAATGAAATAAATCACATGAGCTCTGCTGCCATGTTGTGGCCACATATAGGAAGTGCACTTTTTATGATATCATTGCTCTGTGATAGAATGGAATACTTAACATGAACTCTGCTGCCATCTTGTGGCCATGTATGGGAAGTGCACTTTTTATGATATCATTGCTCTGTAATACTGCCATGAGCTCTGTTGTGTCCCTCTTGTGACCACCTATAGGAAGTGCACATTTTTGTGATATCATTGCTCTGTGATAGAATGGAATGCATCACGTAAGCTCTGCTGCCATCTTGTGGCCATTTATAGGAAGTGCACTTTTTAAAAGTCATAGCTCTGTCATTGTGATAGAATGAAACATGTCACGTGAGCTCTACTGCCATCTTGTGGCCATTTATAGGAAGTGCACTTTTTTAAAATCATAGCTCTGTGATAGAATGGAATATGTCATGTGAGCTCTGCTGCCATCTTGTGGCCACCTATAGAAAGTGCACTTTTTTTTAAATCAAAACTCTGTTATAGAATGGAATATGTCACGTGAGCTCTGTGCACATTTTCCTGAAATCATTATTCTGTGATGGAAGGAAATACATCACATGAGCTCTGCTGCCATCTTGTGGCCACGTATAGGAAGTGCACTTTTTAAGATATCATTGCTCTGTGATAGAACGGAATACTTAACATGAACTCTGCTGCCATCTTGTGGCCATGTATAGGAAGTGCACTTTTTATGATATCGTTGCTCTGTGATAGAATGAATTACTTAACATGAACTCTGCTGCCATCTTGTGGCCATGTATAGGAAGTGCACTTTTTTATTATATCATTGCTCTGTAATACAACCATGAGCTCTGTTACCTTCTTGTGACCACCTATATAGGAAGTGCACATTTTTGTGATATCATTGCTCTGTGATGGAATGGAATGCGTCACGTAAGCTCTGCTGCCATCTTTTGGCCATTTATAGGAAGTGCACTTTTTTTAAAAATCATAGCTCTGTGATAGAATGGAATACGTCACGTGAGCTCTGCTGCCATCTTGTGGCCACCTACAGAAAGTGCACTTTTTTAAAATCAAAGTTGTGTGATAGAATGGAATATGTCACGTGAGCTCTGTGCACATTTTTGTGTAATCATTGTTCTGTAAAATAATAAAATACGTCACGTGAGCTCTGCTGCCATCTTCTGGCCACCTATAGGAAGTGCACTTGTTTAAAATCAAAGCTCTGTGATAGAATGGAATACGTCACATGAGCTCTGTGCACATTTTTGTGAAATCATTGTTCTGTGATAGAACGGAATACGTCATGTGAGCTCTGCTGCCATCTTCTGGCCATGTATAAGAAGTGCACTTTTTATGATATCATTGCTCTGCAATACAGCCATGAGCTCTGTTACCCACTTGTGGCCACCTATAGGAAGTGCACATTTGTTATATCATAGCTCTGTGACAGAATGGAATATGTCACATGAGCTCTGCTGCCATCTTGTGGCCATGTATAGGAAGTGCATAGGTAATAATATCATTGCTCTGAAATACAGCCATGAGCTCTGTTACCCTCTTGTGGCCACCTATAGGAATTGCACATTTTTGTGATATCATCGCTCTGTGCTAGAATGAAATACGTCACGTGAGCTTTGTGCACATTTTTGTGTAATCATTGTCCTGTGATAGAATAAAATACGTTACGTGATCTCTGCTGCCATCTTGTGGCCACCTATAGGAAGTGCACTTTTTTAAAATTAAAGCTCTGTGATAGAATGGAATATGTCATGTGAGCTCTGCTGCTATCTTGTGGCCACCTATAGAAAGTGCATTTTTTTTTAAAAATAAAAGCTCTGTGATAGAATGGAATACGTCATGTGAGCTTTGCTGCCATCTTGTGGCCATATATAGGAAGCGCATATGTAATGATATCATTGATCTGTAATACAGCCATGAGCTCTATTACCCTCTTGTAGCCACCTATAGGAAGTGCACATTTGTGATATCATTGCTTTGTGATAGAATGGAATACTTGATGTGAGCTCTGCTGCCATCTTGTGGCAACGTATAGGAAGTGCCCATGTAATGATGTCTTTGCCCTATAATGCAACCATGAGCTCTTTTACCCTCTTGTGGCCACCTATAAGAAGTGCACATTTTCTGTTTCAAATATTTTTCTGAAAGAAACAAAGGTTTTGGAAAAACGGTACAAGTTGGGTTGCAAGATGTACACATAATCAGTAAGTACCATGACTAGTATGAATACAATACAATGTGATAAGGGTGAAGTCATTGAGAAGAACATGTTAGATCTGGGGGGGTCGTAGGCATCGATAGTAATGTAGGGGATGGAGTGTAGGAGGAGTATGGGCATAACGCAAGACTCGCAATTATGTTCAGATAATCAAAGGGAGTAGCTGTTTGGCACCCCAACGGGGGACTCTACCAAAGAGCTCAAGAGTTCCGGGAGACTGTAGGTTGTAGAGAGCAAGGAAGCGCACTGGGGATGATAGTAAAGTATGAGAGTAAGCGGGGGAAGAAAAAAAAAGGGGGGGGGGAGAAGACGAGAAAGGTGTGGGGGGAAGGAGGGGGGGGGGAGTCCACATTTTATGATATCATTGCTCTGTGATACAATAAAATACTTCATGTGAGCTCTGCTGCCATCTTGTGGCCACGTATACAAAAGTGCATATGTAATTATATCATTGCTCTGTTATACAGCCATGAGCTCTGTTTCCCTCTTGTGGCCACCTATAAGAAGTGCACATTTTATGATATCATTGCTTTGTAATAAAATGGAAAGCTTTGCATGAGCTCTGCTGCCATCTCATGACCACCTAAAGGAATTGCAGAGTGCTGGGTACACACCTGGTGGCAGACTGCTTGAGCAACGCAGCTATTTTCTTGCTGTGGGCGTAGGTCACCTTGTGCGCCCTCTCGTATGTTCGCAGGATTTCCAACAAACACCTGAAAAGGAAACACACGAAAAAAAAAAGGCTTAATCCTATCCTCAGAGGCTATCGTCAGAGATCTTGTATAGGTCACACGTTTTACATTTCCTTTATTAGTAGTTTAAAAAAAGCCTTTTGTGTACACCTCTCTGATTTAGTTTCACTTTGTGACAGTGGGCTTACTTTCCCTGACTTCATAGCTAAGCCATGCCCAATGCCATTATCTTTGTCCAACAGTGGCTGCTGAGGGGTGATGGCTGAGTGTTCCTTTCCGCCTCTATCATGCATTTTTATGTGTTTTTGATGCTTCAGTAATGCTTTGTTGAAGCTTAAATGAAGCTTAGCTAATGCCCTGTGTGTGTGTGTTGAGTTTCTATTTGTTTTAAAGTGGCCCAGTAGAACCCCGGCTTAGTAGTAGAACCACTCAGCAGATCCCACAGCTTATTACTACCCCTGTTCAGCAGACCCCAGCTCATTGCTACCCTTGTTCAGCAGATCCCTAGCTTCTTAGTACCCTTACTCACTAGATTCCCATGCTCAATAGAACCCAAGCTCTACTGATGCCCCACTTAATAGTACCCTCAGCTCTGCTGATCCCCCTCTCAGTAGTAACCCCCTAATTTTGCTGATCTTCGGCTCAGTAGTGCCCCCAGGTCTGCTGATCCCCCGCTCAGCAGTCGCACCCAGCTCTGCTGATCCTCCTCTCTCTCTAGTCTCCGCATCCCTCCCGCTATATAGCTTCCATGCTACACACCACGTGTGACAATACTAGTTTCTTCTGCTCACGTCTGACAGCTCTACTGATCCTTGGCCAGGCTATTTAAAAAAATGTGTCCAATGCCACATTTTGAAGAAAGTGTAAACGAGCTCCCACCATGAGTGGCTAGTACAAGATGTTGAGTAGGTTCACGTACTTCTCAGTCACCTCCACGTCGGAGCTGGCTTTGTGGGCTACCAGGAACAGTGTCTCCAGCAGGATCTTTGTAGCACTGCCACCTTTCATACGCGAGGAGCAGCAGACACCCTCTGGCTGTAACAAAAATGCAAAATTGGTTGGTGCTTGACGTTCACCCTGAGTATTCCCTCTACAGAGTTAAGACAACATGCTAGGACACCAAGGCCTAAATGGGCCCTAAAAAACAATCTTTAGTCTCTTCATGGACAGTACAAGAATAAACATTTCAGACTAACCCCAATGGCTGGGTTCAGCACAAAGCCCTGCTGTGTGTCATGGAGATTCTGCATCTGCTCAGCCACTTGGCGGAAGGTGGAAGTCCAGCTTTCGATCCTCTCATTCCTAGAAGGTAACATGAGAGGTCAGCCATGCTCCTTTTCCAGGGAAGCCTAGGGTCCCCCTCCTTCCACAACCCACCTGGCTGTACTAACTGGATTAAACCCTACCAGGACCGGCAGGAAGACATCCAGGTTCTTCATACAGAAGTCCAACTGACCAGCAATGAATGGAGCCTGTATGGACACAAGACAAAGTCAATTGTTATTATTAATATAGCACCAACATCTTTCATAGCACTGTTCAACGTAAGCTTATCCAGTGGATATAACTAAGGCATGATATTTGTGATTGGAGTAGTTGGTACTCACTGATAAGCTGCAGGAGATGCCCAGGTAAATGACCTTCTTCTTCCCGGAACATACCTGGAATGACACACACCAACATGTAAAGTAACAGCTCTGGTAGAGGAAGGAGGGCCAACAAAAAAGGCAGGACAGATCACTGAGCTCTCTGACATACACCAGGAACATTTGATTATGGGGAAGGGCTGGAGGTCTGCCATAGTATTGGCCACAGACAGATGTCTTCATACAAAAGTCAAACTGACCAATAATAAATGGAGCCTGTATGGCTTCTCTGGTGGAGGAGTGTTAGCTCAATCTCGTCAGGAGGCAATTACAAGATGATATACGGCCCTTCAGTCCTACCTCCCCTTGTATAGTGAATTCTCCGTCTGCTGGCCAGGAGATGTGACGACACATAGCAACTTAAGCTTAGCGTAGACACATCTAATTTATTTCAAGTTTCTCTCACACATTTAAAGGAAATTTGGGCGGAAAAACCCCATTTAAACCAGTTACAATTCATGGGTCAACTTATCAATAGAACATATCTCCACAAAACAATACATGAAAAGGCCCTTGTGTTCCCATACATCTCTGTCAAAATTGTGTTTTGTGGGAAAGCCGCTCCGTCTGTGTTCAGCTGTCTGATGTGTTAATGTAAGCAATTGTCAATTGTGTTCAGGTGTTGTCTGTCGTCTATATGCAAAATATCCAACTGCCAAGTGTCCAGGGTGTGTGAATGAGGTGTGTTAGTCTGACTCGTTAATATGTAATTGCAATGGACCACATTCCATTGGCATGAGCTGAAATGTATTATGAAATATAATATTTCAGTAAGGCACGTTGATACACTCTTTCAACCCAACCTTTGATCCCAACCTTATTCATAAGGGTGGGGTCACCTAGAATCTGTGAATAGCACTATGTGCCCTCCTGGGATATATGTCCAACTATGAGTCCCACATGATAGTAACCATCCCTTAATGAGCTGGACATTCTTGACATACCTGGGTTGTGTTATTGTATGAGTGCATGTCAAGGAGGAAGAACCGACATGACAGACAGCATGGATCACTGATTATTGACATTGATTATTTCTGTCTGCTCTTGCTGAGTTGTCTCCAATAGCTAAGCTAGTATGTGAGAAGTAAAAATGGTATTAATACTTATCTGTCCCAGCCAATCATTAAGGGATTTATTCCAGTTGTGTGGTCTAAGGGGAGCAACCTTCAGGAAGTCTTTGTCCTTCCTTACCTGGGCAAGGATGCCACTGCAAGGAGTTCTTTCTTTCTTGGGGCCTCAGCCTAGGCTAAAGATATCTAAACTGACCTGAGCTAAGGCTTCAAGAACCCAAGTTATTTTTATGGATGGTAGCTAACTAGCTACCAGTAGGGAGCATTTCTAGAAGAAACGGGAAGGTGGCTATCTGGAGGGAGTATCTTTAGAGAATCTAAAACAATAAGATGGCTACCAGGGAGAATCTTTAAAAAAACTAGAATAAGAAGGTGGCTACCAGGAAGCATCTTCCGAGAAACTAGAAGAAGAAGGTGCCTACCTGGTTGGAGCATTTTCAGAGAACAAGAAGGTGGCTGGTTACCCCGAGGAATCATCTAAGAGGAATTAGGATAGTGAGGTGGCTACCTGTGTGGAGCATCTTTCGAGGAGTCTGCTATGCTAAAAATTAGATTTTAAAATTCTAGTCTGCCATACTGCTTTGGTGGTTTTCCCACACTGCCTGGGTTAGGGGTGGGTATCTGGAGAAAGCACCTTCAGAGAATCCAGAACAAGAAGTTGTCTACCCAGAGAGAGCTTCTTCAGAGAATCTGGAACAGGAAGGTGTCTACCCAGAGAGAGCTTCTTCTGAGAATCCAGAACAAGAAGGTGTCTACCCAGAGAGAACATCTTCAAAGAATCTGGAACAAGAAGGTGTCTATCCAGAGAGAGCTTCTTCAGAGAATCTGGAGCAAGAAGGTGTCTACCCAGAGAGAGCTTCTTCGGGGAATCTGGAACAAGAAGGTGTCTACCCAGAGAGAGCTTCTTGGGAGAATCCAGAACAAGAAGGTGTCTACCCAGAGAGAGCATCTTCAGAGAATCTGGAACAAGAAGGTGTCTACCCAGAGAGAACATCTTCAAAGAATCTGGAACAAGAAGGTGTCTACCCAGAGAGAGCTTCTTCAGAGAATCTGGAGCAAGAAGGTGTCTACCCAGAGAGAGCTTCTTCAGAGAATCTGGAACAAGAAGGTGTCTACCCAGAGAGAGCCTCTTCAGAGAATCCAGAACAAGAAGGGGTCTACCCAGAGAAGGCTTCTTCAGAGAATCCAGAACAAGAAGGGGTCTATCCAGACAGAGCTTCCTCAGAGAATCCAGAACAAGAAGGTGTCTACCCAGAGAAGGCTTCTTCAGAGAATCCGGAACAAGAAGGGGTCTATCCAGACAGAGCTTCTTCAGAGAATCCAGAACAAGAAGGGGTCTACCCAGAGCGACCATCTTCAGAGAAACCAGGAAAGGCAAACGGCTACATGTATGGAGCTTCTTCAGAGAATCTGGAACAAGAAGGTGTCTACCAAGAGAGAGCATCTTCAGAGAAACTAGGAAAGGGAAGCCGCTACATGTATGGAGTATCTTCAGAGAATATTGAACAAGAAGGTGTCTACCAAGAGAGAATTTTCAGAGCAAGAAGGAGTCTACCCAGAGAAAGCATCTTCAGAGAAACTAAGAAAGGGAAGTGGCTATCTGTATGGAGCATCTTTAGAGAATCTAGAACAAAAAGGTGTCTACCCAGAGAGAGTGCATCTTCAGAGAATCCAGAACAAGAAGGTGTCTACCCAGAGAGAGCTTCTTCGGAGAATCCAGAACAAGAAGGTGTCTACCCAGAGAGAGCTTCCTCAGAGAATCTGGAACAAGAAGGGGTCTATCCAGACAGAGCTTCTTCAGAGAATCCAGAACAAGAAGGGGGTCTACCCAGAGCGACCATCTTCAGAGAAACTAGGAAAGGCAAGCAGCTACATGTAAGGAGTATCTTCAGAGAATATTGAACAAGAAGGTGTCTACCAAGAGAGCATTTTCGGAGCTAGAAGTTGTCTACCCAGAGAGATTATCTTCAGAGAATCTTGAACAAGAAGGAGTCTACCCAGAAAGAGCATCTTCAGAGAATCTAGAAGAAGGTGGCTACCTGGAGAGACCATCTTAAAGGGAAGCTAGAACAAGAAGGTGTCTACCCAGAGAGATTATCTTCAGAGAATCTTGAACAAGAAGGAGTCTACCCAGAAAGAGCATCTTCAGAGAATCTAGAAGAAGGTGGCTACCTGGATGGACCATCTTAAAGGGAAGCTAGAACAAGAAGGTGTCTACCCAGGGAGAGCATCTTCAGAGAATCCGGAACAAGAAGATGTAAACCTGCATGGAGCATCTTCACGAACAAGAAGGTGGTTCCCTGGGATCATTGTCAGAGAAGCTAGAAAGGTGGCTATCATGGAGTATCTTCAGAGAAAATAGGATTGAAATGTGGCAACCTAAAGGATGTATCTCAGAGAAATAAGAACAAGAAGGTGGTAACCCAAACGGAGTATCTACAGAGCAACTAGAATAGGGAAGAGGAAGAGCATCTTTAAAGGAGTCTGCTGCGCCAAAGAGTGTTTAGAACAGCTTAAAATTTGCTGCTGGATTGGCAACGCATGGAGACCTCATTACTCAACAATTGGCCCATTGACACAGGTCAATGGGCCAACCACTATTAAAAGACTGCTACAGACCATGATGTCTCTCTCATGAAGCCACTTCCACTCATTTGACTGCCAGGATCACATTAAAAAGCCAAGTATTGTTGGAAAGCTGTTTTTAAAAAAGGACTATCTATCAATTTTGCTGCAACTGGAAGGTCTGGGATTTGGATGTTTTGGGGTATTCTGTGCCCCTAAGTCTTTCTTCATAGGTTTAAAACAAAGGTGGCTGGTACCCAATGATTTTCTTACCCCCCAATAAGGCAAGGACCCACCATGAAATGCTAGTAGGGATGATCGAACGTTTGAAAAGTTCGGTTTGACCAGAACACCCGAATTTCCTGAAAGTTCGGTTCGGATTCCAGAACCCCATTGAAATCAATGGGACCCGAACTTCTGGAATCAAAAAACACAATTTTGAAGCCCTAAAACCCAATAAATTCCCCTAAAAAGTGCCCAGGGTTCTGGGTCATGCCACAGGGACTATTAATCACACAAAAAAAAGTTCTTAAAAATTTTTAATAGAGAGCCAATTATTGAAAAAATTATAAAAAAAAAAAAAAATGAGATTTCTTTGGATTTAGTGTCTGGGGGGGTCTAAAAAGTGTACCTGTGAAGTTTCAGCTCTGTAGCATGTCCAGAACCAGAAAAAAAAGTTTGTTTGTATTAGAATTAATGTAGAACAGGGATATGGCTCCGCTATTTTCACACCTTGCTGGTTTTGTAGCAAGCGTTTTTTTGGGCATTTTTTGGGGGTCTTTGGAGGCAGGCATAACATCAGAACTTCTGTGTAGGGGTATATATACACACACACATGTATGTATATATATACATACACATATATAGGTGTGAAAGTAGCAGAACACTATGCTTGCGCTAATGAAATAATTAACGCCCATATGGCTTCTCTGCTATCACACCTATATATGTGTATGTGTATAAATACATATAAGCGTGTGTGTATATATACCCCTATACAGAAGTTCAGATGTTTTGCCTGCCTCCAAAGACCCCAAAAAAATGCCCAAAAAAACGCCAGCTATAAAAACGCCCAGGTGTGTTTTTGCAGCAGGCGTTTTTTTTGGGCATTTTTTGGGGGTCTTTGGAGGCAGCCAAAACATCTGAACTTCTGTATAGGGGTATATATACACACACACTTATATGTATTTATACACATACACACATATAGGTGTGATAGGAGAGGAGACATATGCCTGTTAATTATTTCATTAGCGCAAGCATAGTGTTCTGCTACTTTCACACCTATATATGTGTATGTGTATATATACATACATGTGTGTTTGTATATATACCCCTACACAGAAATTCAGATGTCATGCCTGACTCCAAACATGTCCTCAAAAAAGCCCTATAAACGCCTGCAGCAAAAAGCAGGGTGACAGGGGCGAAGCCATATCGCTGTTCTATAAGTGTTCTAAGAGAAACAATCTTTTCTCTATAGCGGTTACCCTGACACTACACTACGGTCCCCTTACACTTAACACTTTCCCTACAGAAACTAGATTATTAAATCTAACTATAGTGGAAAATAGTACCCTAACTACACTAGATATCCCTTTCCTCACACTAATAATTGCTAAATGACACTTTGAAGCAGAAGTAACAAAACTGCTTCCACTCTCTTCCACGTCCCTGTATTACAATGCTAGGAATTTGGCGGGGCTATCTTATATACTGGGGGGCATATTCACTAATGATTGGCCTCTGGACCCCCTAGTCACTCCAATCACATTCCTAGCATTCTCCTGCCCCCTCAATTGGCTTTTACTGATGGTTCTGGTCCAATCACAGGCTTTTAAAACCCACTTCCGGTCCCATTGCATTTTGGTCGGTTCTGGTTGCCGAATTCCGAACTTTTTCAGCAAAAAGGTCGGAATTCGGCCGAACCTCGAACAGTCAATGTTCGGGTCAAACCGATGGTCGACCCGAACCGTTTGATCATCCCTAAATGCTAGCCTGCCATACTGCTTTGGGGGTCAACTTACACTTTTAAACTCTTACTGGTTGTCTTTGCTGAAAACAACATTTGTTATGGCAAGTAACAATCTTTATATCAGAAATAAACCCAAAATCGTTGGCTCACCCTCTCCAGCTCCTGTGCTCCCAGGATTGCACTGTCCTCAGGTGCCTCCTGTGCCGCCACAATGGACCTGTGAAGACAATAGGTCACTGAACATCCCGTCTGCTGCCAGAACAAACAGAGAACTGGACGTCACCCTCCCTGTGTGTCCCTGGGGGAGGGTGATGACAAACTATGGTGACGCACACTCACCGGTCACCTCCCGCTATGATGTACGTGTAGCATGGCTTCCGGTGCAGACCTTGTAGAAGGTGGTTGAAGGAATTCTGCAGAGTCAGCAAAACATGTGTCAGTAAATGAAGCCTAAAGGGAAGCTGATGTGTTATTTGGGGTAATACGTAAGGTAGAAAACTGAGTTTTCATCTTTTTTGAAATTTTAGTGAACTTCGGGACACCTCCGAAAAATTTGTCTGCTTTGGTGAAATCTATTGGAGTCAATGGAGAAGATAAAATGAAGATGTTTTTTGGTGGTTTTAAAGGGTGTAATGGGCTTTATATATTAAATAATACACATACACTATATTACCAAAAGTATTGGGACGCCTGCCTTTACACACACATGAACTTTAATGACATCCAAGTCTTAGTCTGTAGGGTTCAATATTGAGTTGGCCCACCCTTTACAGCTATAACAGCGTCAACTCATCTGGGAAGGCTGTCCACAAGGTTTAGGAGTGTGTCTATGGGAATGTTTGACCATTCTTCCAGAAGCGCATTTGTGAGGTCAGGAACTGATGTGGATGAGAAGGCCTGGCTCACAGTCTCTGCACTAATTCATCCCAAAGGTGTTCTATCAGGTTGAGGTCAGGATTCAGTGTAGGCCAATCAAGGTCCTCCACCCCAAACTTGCTCATCCATGTCTTTATGGACCTCGTTGCTGGTGTGGATCTATTGTTGTGCTAAGGGCATATTGTTGCAGGGGTTCTATTGTTGTTTGGGAATCTATTGTTGCTGGGAAGCATATTGTTGAAAGGGTTCTATTGTTGCTGGAGGGGTATATTGTTACGAGGGATCTATAAATGATGGGGGTTCAAGAAGGCCTGGCTTGCAGTCTCTGCTCTAAGTCATCCCAAAGGTGTTCTGCTGCGTTCAGGTCAGGACCAGTCAAGTTCCTCCACCCAAAACTCGCTCATCCATGTCTTTATGGACCTTGCTCTGTGCACTGGTCCAAATCATTTGGTGGAGGGGGGATTATGGTGTGGGGTTGTTTTTTAGGGGTTGGGCTTGGCCCCTTAGTTCCAGTAAAGGGAACTCTTTAGGCGTCAACATACCGAGACATTTTGGACAATTTCATGCTCCCAACTTTGTGAGAACAGTTTGGGGATGGCCCCTTCCTGTTCCAACATGACTGTGCACCAGTGCTCAAAGCAAGGTCCATAAAGACATGGATGAACGAATTTGGGGTGAAAGAACTTGACTGGCCTGCACAGAGTCCTGACCTCAACCTGATAGAATGCCATTGGGAGGACTTAGAGTGGAGATTTTGAGCCAGGCCTTCTCATCCAACATCAGTGCCTACATTCACAAATATGGTTCTGGAAGAATGGTCAAACATTCCCATAGACACTCCTACACCTTGTGGACAGCCTTCCCAGAAGAGTTAAAGCTGTTATAGCTGTAAACGGTGGGCCAACTCAGTATTGAACCCTACAGACTAAGACTGGGATGTCATTAAAGGTCATGTGCGTTTAAAGGCAGGCGTCCCAATACTTTTGGTAATATAGTGTATTTTTTTTTGTAATTAAAATTATTATCACTTCTTTAAGGAAAGTATTTCCTTCTATAGAGGATACGTTTATCAAAAAAGTGTTGGGGAGAGTGTTAGAGTTAGTAATATGGTTGAACTTTGAGGGTTTGGGTTAGCATTAAAGATAGTGTTAAGGTTGGAGTTAGAGAGTTAGGGTTAGTGTTAGGGTTAGCATTGGAGATAGAGTTAGGGTTAGTGTTAGGGTTAGCATTGGAGATAGAGTTAGGGTTAGTGTTAGGGTTAGCATTGGAGATAGTGTTAGGGTTAGTGTTGTGGCTAAAGTTAGAGTGTTAGTGGTGGGGTAACACTGGAAATAGTGTTGGGGTTAGTATTATGGTTAGAGTTAGAGGTTTAGGGTTAGTGTTAGGGGTAGCACGGGAGATAGCATTAGTGTTATACTTAGAGTTAGAGAGTTAGGGTTACCATTGGAGAAAGTGTTAGGGTTAGTTTTATGGCTAAAATTAGGAAGTTAGGGTTACTATTAGGGTTGGAGATATTGGAGATAACGTTAGGGTTAGTGGTATGGTTAGAGTTAGGGTTGGAGAACCAAGGTTAGTGTTAGAATTGGAGATACTGTTATAGTTAGTGTAATAGTTAGTGTTAGAGTGTTAGGGACAGGCTTAGCATTGGAGATAGTGTTAGGGTTGGTGGTATGCTTTGGGTTTGGGAGCTAAGGTTAGTGTTAAGGTCAGCATTGGAGATAGTGTTAAGGTTAGTGGCATGGTTAGAGTTAGAGAGTTAGGGTCAGCATTGGAGATAGTGTTCGATTTAGTGTTATGGTTAGCATTAGAGAGTTAGGTTTAGAGTTGAGTTTAGCATTGGAGATAGTGTTATTGTTAGTGGTATGGTTAGTGTTAGAGAGTTAGGATTAGTGTTAGGATTACCATTGAAGATAGTGTTATGGTTAGTGTTAGAGAGTTAGGGTTAATGACAAGGTTAGCATTAGAGATAGTGTTAGGGTTAGTGGTATGGTTAGGGTTAGAGAACCAAGGTTAGTGTTAGAATTGGAGATACTATTATAGTTAGTGTTAGAGAGTTAGGGTTAGTGATAGGGTTAGCATTAAAGATAGTGTTAGGGTTAGTCGTATGGTTAGTGTTAGAATTGGAGATACTGTTATAGTTAGTGTAATAGTTAGTGTTAGAGTGTTAGGGTTAGGGACAGGGTTAGCATTGGAGATAGTGTTAGGGTTGGTGGTATGCTTAGGCTTTGGGAGCTAAGGTTAGTGTTAAGGTTAGCATTGGGGATAGTGTTAAGGTTAGTGGTATGGTTAGAGTTAGAGAGTTAGGGTTAGCATTAGAGATAGTGTTATGGTTAGCATTAGAGAGTTAGGTTTAGAGTTGGGTTTAGCATTGAAGATATCGTTATTGTTAGTGGTATGGTTAGAGTTAGAGAGTTAGGGTTAGTGTTAGGGTTAGCATTGGAGATAGCGTTAGGTTTAGTGTTAGGGTTAGTGTTAGGGTTAGCATTGGAGATAGTGTTAAGGTTAGTGGTATGGTTAGAGTTAGAGAGTTAGGGTTAGCATTAGAGATAGTGTTATGGTTAGCATTCGAGAGTTAGGTTTAGAGTTGGGTTTAGCATTGGAGATAGCGTTATTGTTAGTGGTATGGTTAGAGTTAGAGAGTTAGGGTTAGTGATAGGGTTAGCATTAGAGATAGTGTTAGGTTTAGTGTTAGGGTTAGTGATAGGGTTAGCATTAGAGATAGTGTTAGGTTTAGTGTTAGGGTTAGTGATAGGGTTAGCATTAGAGATAGTGTTAGGTTTAGTGTTAGGGTTAGTGATAGGGTTAGCATTGGAGATAGTGTTAGGTTTAGTGTTAGGGTTAGTGATAGGGTTAGCATTGGAGATAGTGTTAGGTTTAGTGTTAGGGTTAGTGATAGGGTTAGCATTGGAGATAGTGTTAGATTTAGTGTGATGGTTAGCATTAGAGAGTTAGGTTTAGTGTTGGGTTTAGCATTAGAGATAGTGTTATGGTTAGGGTTAGGGTTAGTGTTAGGGTTAATGTTATGGTTAGTGTTAGGGTTAGTGTTTGGTAGGTTAATATTAATAATTTATAGATCACACTTTTATTTTGCAATAGAGAATCTCCCTCATGTCATCCCAATCAATGTGTGACTGTGAGGCTGGCTATAGGAGCATTGTGGGGGTTTCATGGTATTAGAGACTGCGATGGGGAGACCTATCCGCGGGACACCTTGTGCTGCTTTATGGGAATGTTTTCTGTAGAAATTCTCACCGCCAGGAGCAGCGCCAATCGCCCGGACGTGCCGCATCCGCTCAGGACGATGAGCCCATCCTCGTGGTTCTGCAGGGAGGAACAATGACAGTTGTGACCCCGTGACCTTCCCCCATTCTTTATCTTTCCATATTCTGTCTCTTACTTTGTGAGCACAGCCAAAACATTTCTTCCCTTCCCATTCATTATTTACACTAATTTTGTTAAATTAATTTAATTTTCTTTCAAAGTTCATTTTTTTTTTTTTTACAAATTCGAATCGATTCGAATTTTCAGAATTCGGTCGGAAAATTCAAATTGATTCAAACTCAAATTAAATTTGAGTCAAATTGAATTCCATTCGAAATTCTAATTGGAAGATGGTTATATGCTTTCTATTCCATTCTATTCAAATTTTTTTTCTCTTCTATTCTTGTCTTTTCTATTATATTCTATTATTTTCCATTCTATTTTAATTCAAATTAATTTAATTCATTTTCTAAGTTAGTTTCGTTTTTTTTCCCTCGAATTCGAATCGATTCAAATTTTCTGAATTCGATTGAATTGAACTCAATTCGACCGAATTCGGAAAATTAAAATCCATTCGAATTCCAATTGAATTTGATTTTAAATTAATTCCATTCTAAATCAAATTTATTCTACTCGAAATTCCAATTTTGGTAGATGGTTATATTCTCTCTATTCCATTTTATTCTATTGTTTTTTTTTTTTTCTATTCTCTTTTTAAAGTGAAGTCTCAAAGAAAGCAGCTGTTGCTGGGTGATTCAATCATAAGAAGTGTGGAGCTTAAAGAAAATGGTTTTGTGAGATGTCTCCCTGGTGCTACTGCTAGACGAGATAGAAGACGTATTATTAATATTGTTAAGCAAGCAAAGCAGGAAGGGGACGTGGATGTTCTTGTCCATCTAGGGACAAATGACCTGGCTTGCAATGAAGTGTCAGAGGTGAAAAAATCTTTTATCACACTTGGTAATGACGTACAGAATTTTGCATCCACCATTTCATTTTCTGAAGTTCTGCCTGTGCATAATGTTCAGAATGATAGGCAGAGGCGCATAAAGGAGTTCAACATATGGCTTAGTAAATGGTGTCAAGAGCAAGGATTTGGCTTTGTTTCTCATGATAGCTCTACTTGGAATAGAAAGGAACTGTACAAAAAAGATGGATTGCATCTTTCTCTCAAAGGAACAAATGTACTTAGTGAACAACTCCAAGAATTTGCGAAAGAGTATTTAAACTAGGAAGGGGGGGCAAAAGAGTGGAAATACAAGAGTCCAATTGCCCCCCGAAACAATGCCAGAACAGGTCAGAAGCACAGAGGTTAAGAAATGATAAGCTCAGAGTCCTGTCTACAAATGCTCGCAGTTTAGGTAAAAAAATCAATGAACTTGGGTCAATAATGGCATCTGAGAATGTAGATTTAGTGGCTGTTACGGAGACATGGTTTAATGATAGAAATGACTGGGACATAACCATACCAGGGTACTCTTTATACAGAAGAGACAGAGAAGGCAAGAAAGGAGGAGGAGTGGCCCTGTATGTGAAAGATAGCATTAAATCTAACCTAATACAAGTTGGTGAGGCCAACATAGAGTCAGTTTGGGTTACGTTGCAGTTTGCTAATCATGCAGTAACTCGTGTAGGTGTGATATATAGACCACCTGGTCAAGTTAAAGAACTAGATGAATCTATTAGAACAATAGCTAAAATGACAATGAAAGGAGAAGTTATCCTTATGGGAGATTTCAATCTTCCAGATATAAACTGGAAAACCAAAATAGCAAGTTCTACCAGGAGTACAGATATTCTAAATTCCCTATTGGGGTTGTCTCTGCAACAAGTGGTTGAGGAGCCAACCCGGAGGGAGGCCATTTTGGATTTGGTATTCACAAATGGGGATTCGGTATATGATGTCCTTGTAGGCGAAACCTTGGGATCTAGTGATCACCAGTCAGTGTGGTTTAATATAAGAACTGTGAAAGAGTCACACCACACAAAAACAAAAGTTTTAGATTTTAGAAAAACAGACTTTTCAAAAATGAAATTAGTCATAAATGAGTCCTTATCAGACTGGAACGGATTACATGGAGTCCAGGAGAAATGGGACTACTTAAAAGGTGCATTATTGAAGGCAACAGAAAATTGCATTAGACTTGTCAGTAAAAGCAAAAAAAGGAAGAGACCACTGTGGTACTCAGCAGAAGTGGCCCAAATCATTAAAATTAAAAAGCTAGCATTTTGTAATTATAAAAAAACCCAGAGCAATGAAGATAAGGAAATCTACAAGATTAGGCAGAAAGAGGCCAAGCAAGTTATAAGAACTTCTAAAGCACAGGCAGAAGAAAAACTAGCTCAGTCTATGAAAAAGGGGGATAAGACATTTTTCAGATATATAAATGAAAAAAGGAAATTAAAACAAGGAATAACTAAATAAAAACAAAGGACGGAAGGTATGTAGAAGAGAATAAAGGGCTAGCCGACTGCCTAAATGAATACTTCTGTTCAGTTTTTACAGAAGAAAAAGAAGGAAAAGGACCTCCACTTGAAAGGATGACTAATGAATCGTTTGATGCATGTGTCTTTACAGAGGAAGACGTTCTAAGATTGCTGTCTAAAGTGAAGACAAATAAGTCATAGGGTCCTGATGAGATACACCCAAAATTATTAAAAGAGCTTAGTGGTGAGCTGGCAAAACCATTAACAGATTTATTTAACCAATCATTAGTAACAGGAGTCGTCCCGGAAGATTGGAAATTGGCAAATGTCATGCCCATTCACAAGAAAGGTAGTAGGGAGGAATCGAGCAACTATAGACCAGTGAGTCTGACATCAATAGTATGCAAATTAATGGAAACCCTATTAAAGGATAGGATTGTGGAACATCTTAAATCCCATGGTTTGCAAGATGAAAAACAACATGGGTTTACTTCAGGGAGATCATGTCAAACAAATCTTATAGACTTTTTTGACTGGGTGACTAAAATAATAGACGGTGGAGGTGCAGTAGACATTGCATATCTAGATTTTAGTAAGGCTTTTGACACTGTCCCACATAGAAGACTTATCAATAAACTGCAGTCATTGAGCATGGACTCCCATATTGTTGAGTGGATTAGGCAGTGGCTGAGTGACAGACAACAGAGGGTTGTAGTCAATGGAGAACATTCAGAACAAGGTCATGTTACCAGTGGGGTACCTCAGGGATCTGTACTGGGACCAATTTTGTTTAATATCTTCATAAGTGATATTGCAAAAGGCCTCGATGGTAAGGTTTGTCTTTTTGCTGATGACACAAAGATATGTAACAGGGTTGATGTTCCTGGAGGGAAACGCCAAATGGAAAAGGATTTAGGAAAACTAGAAGAATGGTCAGAACTCTGGCAACTGAAATTTAATGTGGATAAGTGCAAGATAATGCACCTGGGACGTAAAAACCCAAGGGCAGAATATAGAATATTTGACACAGTCCTGACCTCAGTATCTGAGGAAAGGGATTTAGGAGTAATTATTTCAGAAGACTTAAAGGTGGGAAGACAATGTAATAGAGCAGCACGAAATGCCAGCAGAATGCTTGGATGTATAGGGAGAGGTATAAGCAGTAGAAAGAGAGAAGTGCTTATGCCGCTGTACAGAACACTGGTGAGACCTCACTTGGAGTATTGTGCGCAGTACTGGAGGCAATATCTCCAGAAGGATATAGATACTCTAGAGAGAGTTCAGAGAAGAGCTACTAAACTAGTACATGGATTGCAGGAAAAAACTTACCAGGAAAGGTTAAAGGACCTTAACATGTATAGCTTGGAAGAAAGAAGAGACAGAGGGGATATGATAGAAACTTTTAAATACATAAAGGGAATCAACTCGGTAAAGGAGGAGAGCATATTTAAAAGAAGAAAAACTACCACAAGAGGACACAGTTTTAAATTAGAGGGGCAAAGGTTTAAAAGTAATATGAGGAAGTATTACTTTACTGAGAGAGTAGTGGATGCATGGAATAACCTTCCTGCAGAAGTGGTAGCTGCAAATACAGTGAAGGAGTTTAAGCATGCATGGGATAGGCATAAGGCTATCCTTCATATAAGATAGGGCCAGGGACTATTCATAGGATTCAGATATATTGGGCAGACTAGATGGGCCAAATGGTTCTTATCTGCCGACACATTCTATGTTTCTATGTTTCTATGTTTTATTTTCAATTCTATTCTTGTATTTTCTATTAAATTCTATTCTTTTATATTATATTCTATTCTTTTCTATTCTAATTCGGAAATCAGTTATACTGGTATATTCTTTCTATACTATTCTTTTCTGCTGTTTATTCTATCCTATTCTATTATTTTACTTTTCTTTTCAATGCAATTTTTTTTTTAAATTCTATTCAAAATTCGAATTTTTGGAAGATGGTTATATTCTTTCTATTCTATTCTATTAAAGTCTATTTTATTTTTTTATTCTATTCTATTCTTTATTCTCGTTTCTATTCTTTTCCATTCTATTCAAATTTGAATTTATTCTATTTGAAATTCAAATTGCGTAAAAAAGTTATATTCTTTCTGTTCTATTCTATAGTTTTTGAATTCTATTCTATTATTTTATTTTCTATTCTATTCTTTTCTATTCTATGCTATTATTTTCTATTCTATTCAAATTTGAATATATTCTATTCTTTTACATTGTTTCTATTCTATTCTATTTTTTTATTCTATTCTATTCTTGTTTTTTTAATTATATTCTATTCTTTTCTATTCTTTTCTATTCTTTTCTGCTCTTTTCTATTCAAATTTGAATTTATTCTATTCAAAATTTGAATTTCGGAAGAAATTTATATTCTTTCTATTCTATTGTTATTTAATTCTATTCTATTCTTTTATGTTTTTTCCATTCTGTTCTTTTCTATTCTATGCAATTATTTTATAGTCTAGTCAAATTTGAATTTATTCTATTCAAAAATTCAAATTTCGACATTACATTGTTTCTATTCTATTTTTTTATTCTATTCTTGTTTTTTTTTTAATTATTTTCTATTCTTTTGTTTTATATTCTATTCTTTTCTATTCTATGCTATTATTTTTCTATTCTAGTCAAATTTTAATTTAATCTATTCGGAAATTCAAATTTTGACAATACATTGTTTCTATTCTATTCTATTTTTTTATTATATTCTATTCTTGTTTTTTTTTTCAATTCTATTATATTCTTTTATTTTCTATTCTATTATTTTCTATTTTCCTTATCTATGCTTTTATTTTCTACTCTATTCAAATTTGAATGTATTCTATTTTAAAATTCAAATTTCGACATTACATTGTTTCTATTCTATACTATTTTTTTATTTTATTCTATTCTTGTTTTTTTTTTAATTCTATTCTTTTATATTCTATTCTTTTCTATTCTATTCTATTATTTTCTGTTCTATTCAAATTTTTAATTTATTCTATTTGAAATTTGAATTTCGGAAGACGGTTATATTCTTTCTATTTTATTCTATTCTATTCTTTTTTAGTCTATTATAATCTTTTCTTTTCTATTCTATTCCTTTATTTTCTATTCTAATTTATTCTCTTGGGAAAATCAAATTTGATTTGAAAATGGAAAGATATATAGTAGTGCTGCGCTCCCTCTTAGCACAATGTACAATGCGGGCAAGAAATTATTTAGAATAGATTGTGGTGTGCGTTAATGGTAAATAAAAATATATATATATACAGTGGGTACGGAAAGTATTCAGAACCCCTTAAATTTTTCACTCTTTGTTATATTGCAGCCATTTGCTAAAATCATTTAAGTTCATTCTTCTTCCTCATGAATGTACACATAGCACCCCATACTGACAGAAAAACACAGAATTGTTGACATTGTTGCAGATTTATTAAAAAAGAAAAACTGAAATATCACATGGTCCTAAGTATTCAGACCCTTTGCTGTGACACTCATATATTTAACTCAGGTGCTTTCCATTTCTTCTGATCATCCTTGAGATGGTTCTACACCTTCATTTGAGTCCAGCTGTGTTTGATTATACTGATTGGACTTGATTAGGAAAGCCACACACCTGTCTATATAAGACCTTCCAGATCACAATGCATGTCAGAGCAAATGAGAATCATGAGGTCAAAGGAACTGCCTGAAGAGCTCAGAGACAGAATTGTGGCAAGGCACAGATCTGGCCAAGGTTACAAAAAGATTTCTGCTGCACTTAAGGTTCCTAAGAGCACAGTGGCCTCCATAATCCTCAAATGGAAGATGTTTGGGACGACCAGAACCCTTCCTAGAGCTGGCCGTCCGGCCAAACTGAGCTATCGGGGGAGAACAGCCTTGGTGAGAGAGGTAAAGAAGAACCCAAAGATCACTGTGGCTGAGCTTCAGAGATGCAGTCAGGAGATGGGAGAAAGTTGTAGAAAGTCAACCATCACTGCAGCCCTCCACCAGTCAGGGCTTTATGGCAGAGTGGCCCGACGGAAGCCTCTCCTCAGTGTAAGACACATGAAAGCCCGCATGGAGTTTGCTAAAAAACACCTGAAGGACTCCAAGATGTGTTCAGTCACAGCGGGAGTCGGGCCAGGGGAGGAGCAGCGGCGATCGCCTCTGCTCTTCCCCGATCATCGGGGGATCGAGTTTCGAGGTCTGCCCGCTTGTGTAAACAGAGCGGGCGGATCTCCTAAGTGACAGGCAGGGTCAGATTGCAGGATTCAGCATAGCTGGATCTGTGCCTGTGTCACTCAGTCACCTCCCCCCACACACGTCAGTAAGCACCAGGCATACATTAACCCCTCCCTCTCCAATAAAATTAACCCCTTCCCTGCCAGTGTCATTTTTACAGTAACAGTGCATATTTATAGCACTGATTACTGTAGTAATGTCACTGGTATCCCCAAAAGTGTCAAAAATGTCAGTCAGGGGTCCGATCTGTCCGCCGCAATGTCGCAGTCCCGCAAAAAAAATCGCAGATCGCCGCCATTACTCGTTAAAAAAAAAAAACACCAAAAATGACAGAAATCTCTCCTTAGTTAGTAAACGCAATAACTTTTGCGCAAACCAATCAAAATACGCTTATTGCGATTTTTTTTACCAAAAATATGTAGCATAAAACAAATTGGCCAAAAATGATAAAAATTTTTGAGGGGGAATTTCATATAAAAAAATGTGAAAAATATTGTTATTTTTTCAAAATTGTCGCTCTTTTTTTGGTTTATAGCGCAAAAAGTAAAAATCGCACAGGTGATCAAATACCACCAAAAGAAAGCTCTGTTTGTGGGAAAAAAAGGACATAAATTTCGTTTGGGTACGACGTTGCATGACCGTGCAATTGTCAGTTAAATTCGCACAGTGCCGAATCGCAAAAAGTGGCCTGGACGTAAAGCAAGAAAATCCTCCAGTGGTAAAGTGGTTTAGGATAAAAGTTTCAGTGCTAGCTGCAACCTCTTTTCTTCATCCATTTCTCCTTTTTTTTCTTACGCACATTTTACCCTTGACAGTGTAAGAGCCCCATCTATCACATGATTTGAAAATGATTCAAAATTAAATTTGATTCAAAAACTATTCAAATTTCGTCCATAATTTTGATTGGTTATTTCGGGTTTGCTTAACTTCGTTACTATTGTATATTGAAAATTCGGATACATCCGATTTTCCAAATAACGAAAACATTTGCCCGAATTTCAATTTGGAATGAAACAAACCACACATGTCTAGAAAGCTCTAACGATTGGGCCCTCTGATTCCTCCTGCATTGTATTGTAACTGTACGGTCTGCCCTCATGTTGTAAAGCGCTGCACAAACTGTTGGCGCTATACAAATCCTGTATAGTAATAATAATAATAATAATGTTCATTTACTAATGCTATTATTATATTGGTGCTATTATATTACTACTAAAAGAGCTGAAATCCAATGAATAAAAGGGGCGGGGCCAGGGACAGTCAGGCAGGGTAAAGAAATGGCTAGATGATGCTGGACGTCCTCACAGCATGCGGTGAAATCAGAGTAAGCTGTTTTCAGTCCAGGAGAGAAGTCGGTACAAATGTGCAAGACTAAAGGGGAGGGCCAGAGATCAGAGCATTCGATGGTCAGCTTCGGCTGGCCTAGAAGAACGGGGGTCTGCCTGGGGATTGGTCTCTCTTTGGGAGAGCCCCTCAACCAAGCATTCGATGGTTAGCTTCGGCTGGCCTATAAGAATGGGGGGGTCTGCCAGGGGGTGGGTCTCTCTTTGGGAGAGCCTCTCAACCAAGCATTCGATGGTTAGCTCTGGCTGGCCTAGAGGAACGGGGGGTCTGCCAGGGGGTGGGTCTCTCTTCGGAAGAGCCCCTCAACCAAGCATTTGATGGTTAGCTTCGGCTGGCCTAGAGGAACGGGTGTCTGCCAGGGTTTTGTTCTCTTTTTGGGAGAGCCCCTCAAGCAAGCATTCGATGGTCAGCTTCAGCTGGCCTAGAAGAACGGGGGTCTGCCAGAGGGTTGGGTCTCTCTTTGGGAGAGCCCCTCGACCAAGCATTCGATGTTCAGCTTTGGCTGGCCTAGAAGAACGGGGGTCTGCCAGGGGGGTGGGTCTCTCTTTGGGAGAGCCCCTCAACCAAGCATTCGATGCTCAGCTTTGGCTGGCCTAGAAGAACGGGGGTCTGCCTGGTGGTTGGTCTCTCTTTGGGAGAGCCCCTCAACCAAGCATTCGATGTTTAGCTTCGGCTGGCCTATAAGAATGGGGGGGTCTGCCAGGGGGTGGGTCTCTCTTTGGGAGAGCCCCTCAACCAAGCATTCGATGGTTAGCTCTGGCTGGCCTAGAGGAACGGGGGGTCTGCCAGGGGGTGGGTCTCTCTTCGGAAGAGCCCCTCAACCAAGCATTTGATGGTTAGCTTCGGCTGGCCTAGAGGAACGGGTGTCTGCCAGGGGGTGGGTCTCTCTTTGGGAGAGCCCCTCAACCAAGCATTCGATGGTCAGCTTCAGCTGGCCTAAATGAACGGGGGTCTGCCAGAGGGTTGGGTCTCTCTTTGGGAGAGCCCCTCAACCAAGCATTCGATGTTCAGCTTTGGCTGGCCTAGAAGAACGGGGGTCTGCCAGGGGGGTGGGTCTCTCTTTGGGAGAGCCCCTCAACCAAGCATTCGAAGGTCAGCTTTGGCTGGCCTAGAAGAATGGGGGTCTGCCAGGGGGGTGGGTCTCTCTTTGAGAGAACCCCATGACCAAACATTAGATGGTCAGCTTCGGCTGGCCTATAAGAACAGGGGTCTGCCAGGTGTGTGGGTCTCTCTTCGGAAGATCCTCTCGACCAAGCATTCGATGGTTAGCTTTGGCTGGCCTAGAAGAATGGGGGTCTGCCAGGGGGTGGGCCTCTCTTTGGGAGAGCCCCTCGACCAAACATTTGATGGTCAGCTTTGGCTGGCCTAGAAGAATGAGGGTCTACCAAGGGGGTGGGTCTCTCTTTGGGAGAGTCCCTCAACCAAGCATTCGATGGTCAGCTTTGGCTGGCCTAGAAGAATGGTCATCTGCCAGGGGGGGTGGGTCCCTCTTTGGGAGAGCCCCTCGATCAAGCATTCGATGGTCAGCTTCAGCTGGCCTAGAAGAACGAGGGTCTACCAAGGAGGTGGGTCTCTCTTTGGGAGAGCCCCTCAACCAAGCAAATGATGGTTAGCTTCGGCTAGCCAAGAAGAATGGGATCTGCCAGGGGGGTGGGTCTCTCTTTGGGAGAGCCCCTCAAGCAAGCATTCGATGTTCAGCTTCGGCTGGCCTAGAAGAACAGGGCTCTGCCAGGGCGTGGGTCTCTCTATGGGAGAGCCCCTCGACCAAGTATTTCAGGTTAGACATCGGCTGGCCTAGAAGAATGGGGGTCTGCCAAGGGGGTGGGTCTCTCTTCGGGAGAGCCCCTCGATCAAGCATTCGATGGTCAGCTTTGGCTGACCTAGAAGAATGAGGGTCTGCCAGGGGGTGAGTCTCTCTTCGGCAGAGCCCCTCGACCAAGTATTTGGGGTTGGCTTCAGCTGGCATAGAAGAACGGGGGTCTGCCAAGGGGGTGGGTCTCTCTTCGGGAGAGCCCCTCGACCAAGCATTTGATGGTCAGCTTCCGATAGTCTAGAAGAACGGGGTCTGCCAGGCCTTCTGGCTAGGCAGACCATTGGAAACCCTTTGTCCCTGTCAGGAGCCTTGCTCCCCGGGGATCAGGGTAGAGGTCCTACCCCTTCGGGGGTGGACTAAAAGCACACCCTTAAGTGCACTTTTCATTGGGTTTTTTTCATTCTAAGTTTTTGCACCACCACGGACTGAGGCTACAAAGAAAGGGACTGAAAAAAAATGTCCTCAGTCATATTTCGATAGGGGATGGGGGCTTTGTCGCCAGGTAGGCTGTATGTGGCCCTATGGTTTCAAACAGCAGCCCTATCAGTAGGTGCAGAACTAGTGCTAGGCTTTCCTATTAGAGATCCAATGTAGGCTCGCCAAACACTGTGTTCAGCACAATGTATCACATGTTTATTAATAACATGAAGATCTATTGTAAATAACAATGTATCCATTTTTAAAACGCCAAACTTTTATTATTATCTATAATTAAAATAATCACGTCCCTTTATAGCCCTTCCCCACCCCCCACCAGTCCCGGATGATGGTCAATGCCCAGATGGAGTCATCTTACCTCTATGATGTCCTGCACCTGCTTGGCGATGTCACCTACTGTCTGCAGAATGGACTCGCTGTACAGCCTCTGTGGGGGAGGGGAGACAGGTTACATTTCACTATGTGGGCTTTACTATAAGGACATTAGAGTGTAAGCACCTTTGGTGCAGAGACTGATTTTAATGGCTCAGTGTTCTCTGTATAGCAATGCGGTATATGTCAGAGCTATATAAATATATAATAATAGTGTGTGACTGTGGGGGACATTAGAGTGTAAGCTCCTCTGGTATAGAGACTGATGTGACTGGCTCAGTGTTCTCTGTACAGCGCTGCAGTATATGTCAGAGCTATATAAATGTATAATAATAATAGTGTGACTGTGGGGGACATTAGAGTGTAAGCTCCCCTGGTACAGAGACTGATGTGACTGGCTCAGTGATCTCTGTACGGCACTGCGGTATATGTCAGAGCTATATACATGTATAATAATAGTGAGTGACTGTGTGGGGGGCATTAGAGTGTAAGCTCTTTTGGTACAGGGACTGATGTGACTGGCTCAGTGATCCCTGTACAGCACTGCGGTATATGTCAGAGCTATATACATTTATAATAATAGTGTCTGACTGTGGGGGGCATTAGAGTGTAAGCTCCTCTGGTACAGAGACTGATGTGACTGGCTCAGTGTTCTCTGTACAGCACTGCGGTATATGTCAGAGCTATATACATGTATAATAATAATAGTGTGTGACTGTGTGGGGGGCATTAGAGTGTAAGCTCCTCGGTTGCTGAGGCTGATGTTGCCTGCTCAGTGTTCTGTTCTATGGTACTGTATATGTCACCATCTTATAAATACATCCAGTTGTCCTGGAGGAGAAGAATTGTCCCCCCACCTTATAGTTAATGATGGCCTCGTCTTCCTCTTGAAATATTTCAGCGTCGCAGTCTCGTAGAAGTTGCACCATCTGGTTGGGGTCGGCTTTATCCAGTTCCCGAGTGATGGGATTGGACTTCTCACTGATGGGGAGAGACTCTTCATATCCAGCCAGCTGGGGACCATATTGAGGAGGTCAGATATCACATCCAATGTCACATGTCCACATAATCTCCTTCATTGGGTTCTTACCTCCCACTTCCCAGGATCAGGGGTCTCAATAACATGCTTGTATCTGCGGGTTCCTTTCATGGTTGGGGCTCAGTAGTTGAATCTGTTGGGAGATTCCACATACTATATTACCATCTCAATATTTTTTGTTCAGTACACACTGTGAAGAGTGGCGGAGGAGAAACTCCATTTAAAAATGTAGGGTGGAAAGGTTTGGACACCCTCGGCCTAATTGGAGATTATTGACCTTCTAAGTCAATGGTCTCAAAACTGTGGCCCGAGGGCCAGATGTTGCCCTTTGCTTGCTTTTATCCAGCCCTTGGGGCATTATTTCCCTTCACTGTCAGCTGCAGTGGGTCATAGTTCCTGCCACTCTATTCCTCCTACTGACACCAGCGATGGGGACCTTGTTCTCTCACTGACACTAATGATGGGACACTATTCCTCGCCCTAACACCAATGATGGGCAGTATTCCTCCCACTAACACCAGGTCATTTTCTACACCCTCTGCCCATGGTCTGGCCCCCCTAAAGTTTGAAGGACAGTAAGCTGGCCCTGCATTTTTAAAAGTTGTCTAAGTGAAACAAAGTAAAGACGACATCTGCAGGGAACTCCAAAAACACAATCGGTTCCTGTAGATTCATGCATAAAAACATAAAATAAAACATAAAATGTGTCATGTGCAAAGTCTGGGCTTTCTGACCACCATTACCAACATTCCCTGCTAGAATTCCAATCCTTCAACCAGTTTGAGAGTCTTTCTACTATTATTTTACAAGTTCCTTTCTACTTCTACTTGAGTCTAGTTGAAAAATATTCGTGGACTGTTTTGCATTTTCCTAAAGTTTGTAATCTACCTAAAGTTACTCAGTAATTTTTATCTCTGGAAGCTGCAGTGGTCATTGGAGAAGGTCTGAACCTACGACCTCTGTTGTGTCTGGCAGTATCCCTTCTTGCTGATCCACCTAAGATGCTGGACAGCCCCCTGTCTGATCCATTGGACAATCCTACCTTGTGCTTTGTTTCTGGTGAACCTTAAACTCTTTACTCCTCCCATGAACATCCTATTTAAGCCTTTGCACTTCCTGTTTGCCAGATTATTGTGCTCTCTCCAGCCAATATTTCACTCCTGCTGCTGTCCGGATCTCTGCTACAACACATTACAAGACTTTTGGCTTGTTCCTCCACAACGCTTCTGCTTAATCCCAACCTCCACCCATTTGTTACTAACCTTTGGCTTGTTTTTTGACTACGCTTCTGCTTGATCCATACCTGTTATTTCTGCTACTGGACCTCAGCTTGCTCACCTCGTGGTTGGGGTGATCCTGAGGACTGCAGCTTGGTAGTACTAACACACAGCAAAACTCATCTCCAGCATCAGGAGCCCTGGTGAATACCAGTTAGCGCCAGGGGAGGACTGGGCCAGGGGGCCGGGGGGCAATTGCCCCCTGGGCCACTCTGATGTCCTGTAAAAAGGTTTCACTGCTTCTGCCACAGACATGCCTAAATGATTCCTGGTGAAGAGAAGAAAAAAGTCCCCGCTGCTGACCTACTGAGTGCAGGTTGAAGACAAGGGCAGAAACCAGACCTCCCTCTCCAGCATGGATGGTGTAAACTGTGTCTGAGGACAGGCCGGTTCCATGGCCCACTGGAGACTCTCCTCCCCTGGCCAGCCCTAACCAAGCTGCCCCAGCCCCCCCCCCAACCGCCCCCTGCTGGCCAGGTTGGGAACCTGGATTCAGCTGGTGAGTAGAGAGTACCTGGAGCAGGGCTTCAGCCTGGAATGAGGGTCAGGAGGAGGACGGGAAGAGGGAGAGTGGGAGGGGACCGAGTCGCTGCACCATGGGCCTCTGGTTTGTACCTGCCCCCTGGGCTGAAAGTTGCCAGTCTGCCCCTGGTTAGCGCCTAGACCTTGGGTGAGCCTGTGTCATCTGCATGGGTGACCTGCTTCTTATCCAGGGTATGGTTGACCTGCTGTTCTTATCCAGCTGGTCGGTGTGAGCCCCTTTACTGCTATAGCTATTGGCCTCCAAGCCTGACCCCTGACCGTGACACATAGTGTACTTTAAATTATGTTTTGGATTGTTCTGATGGTCTATTTGACCCATTTACAGCTTTTGTTTCTTTACACAAGACATCTTAAAGGTTTGGTTAGGGTTTAGTAGAATCCATCCTTACTGTTACCTCCACTGGTGTAGTATTTGTTGTGTCAGACAGCCCCAAAGATATCCACCTCCGGGCTTCAAAGTTGGTAACGTGTACCTTGATTGTTATCGCAAAGCAAACTTTGTGTTTTTTTTAGTAATTTTACCCGATTGTCTAATCCTCCTCAGCACAGACTTCAGACAACATTTAGCTCCGTAGATTCCTCTGTGCTTTGTTGCGTTGCCTCTCTGGACACTGTGTAGGTCTCTGGAGAAGTTCATAGTTGGCTTTGAGTTGTATTTTTAGATTGCCCTAATGGTCTAGTTGACCTAGAGATTTGGTCTCTTCACAAAAGACTTCTTTAAGTAGAGATGTGCGTGACGGAAAAATTTGTTTCCTTTCATTTCCTTTTGCCACGTTCGATATAGAATGATTCGTTTTCAGAAATTGTTTCCAATATTCGTTATTTTCAAATCTACTTACATTTATTTGAATACTTTTGAAATTCGGATTTACAGCAAGGAGCACTGGAGGGGCAAACCCATGTCAAATAAAACCAGTGCTCCTTGCTGTAAAGACCAGTTATAGGTGGGGGAAGTGACCATTTTTTATATTGTTGATATATTGGCCAAGCAACGCACTGACACCTTTGCTGCCATAGTGCAATATGCTGGGCAGGGGCGTAACTACAGGGGTTGCAATCGCAACCGGGCCCCATGCTCCAGGGGGCCCGTGTGGCTCCCCTGTATACCTGGATAGGAGGGGCGGCGGGGGCAGCATGTAGAGAAATCACTGTCCTCCTTTTTCCTCTTGTAGCTGCAGGAGGAAATTGGAGGAGATTGGTTCCTCTGTATGCTGCCCCCGCCACTCCTCCTATCCAGTTCACTTGTGTTCTGCTGTCTCTGGGCCCCTGTGTGCTCCCCTGCCCCCCCCCCCCACTGTGCTCCCTCCCCTCTCCTGACGGCTGCTGCAGGGGATATGTCACAATAGAGAACCAGGAAGGGGTCGGTAAATATGTAATTTACCAGCTCCTTCCTTTTCTGAATGGACAGAGTCATAGTCAGTGACTTTGTAAAAAAATAAAATAAAATGATAAAAAAATAATACAATTAAAATACCAAGAAATAAAAACTACTGACACCAGTGGGTGAACTTCCAGGATCGCAAAGGTCACACTTGCGACCTGGCCCTGGCATTCCACCACCGTGGGGAGGCCCCAACATGGCAGGAAGGGGGCCCACTGCAGAACTTGTGAAAGGGTCCCACTGCGGGACCATAATAAATGGCCCCCGCAACGAGAGTAAAGGGCCCCAGGATCAGTGGGAAGAGTCCCAGGCTTGAAGGAAAGGGCCCCGGCCAGGGGTCCCGGGGGGGCCCTTCATGGTTTCTTGCACCGGGGCCCTGAAGGTTCTAGTTACGCCTCTGATGCTGGGTGTGCAATGTGTTCCTGCACCTTTAAGGAAGGGTGGACTCCCTCCAGTAACCTGTCCTCCATCTATCCATCAGAAAGCATGTGCTCCCACTGTGGGGACTCTTAAAAGGTAAGAGGTAAGGTCTGCAGATAACAGGGTGCCTTGCCGGGGCCTGCAGGTTACGCATTTATTTGAAAATGTGTGCAACTTGACCACTTGCCGACCGGTCACGTTGACCGTACTGCATCAAAGTGGCTCGATATCGTCCAGCGACGTAGACCTACGTCGCTGGACTCCTCCCCTTGTGGGCGGCACGCGTGCGCCGCCGGAGGCTCGCTCCCGCTGTTTTCAGTCACAGCGGGAGTCGGGCCAGGGGAAGAGAGGCGGTGATCACCGCCGCTCTTCCCCGATCGTCGGGGATCGAGTGTGGAGATCCGCCCGCTTGTGTAAACAAAGTGGGCGGATCTCCTATGTGAGAGGCAGGGACAGATTACAGGATTCAGCATAGCTGAACCTGGGATCTGTGCCTGTGTCACTTAGTCCCCTCCCCCCACACACGTCAGTAAGCACCAGGCATACATTAACCCCTTGATCACCAATAAAAATTAACCCCTTCCCTGCCAGTGTCATTTTTACAGTAACAGTTCATATTTATAGCACTGATTACTGTAGTAATGTCACTGGTACCCGCAAAAGTGTCAAAAATGTCAGTCAAGGGTCCGATCTGTCCGCCGCAATGTCACAGTCCCGCGAAAAAAAACGCAGATCGCCGCCATTACTAGTTAAAAAAAAAACAATAAAAATGACATAAATTTCCCGTAGTTAGTAGCTGCGATTACTTTTGCGCAAACCAAACAAAATACGCTTATTGCCATTTTTTTTACCAAACATATGTAGCATAAAAAAAATTGGCCTAAAATGTTAAAAAAATTCGATTTTTACATTTTTTGGGGGGGGGGGGGGGAATTTCATATAAAAAAAAATGTGAAAAATATTGTTATTTTTTCAAAATTGTCGCTCTTTTTTTGTTTATAGCGCAAAAAGTAAATATCGCACAGGTGATCAAATACCACCAAAAGAAAGCTCTTTTGTGGGGAAAAAGGACATAAATTTAATTTGGGTACAGCGTCGCACGACTGCGCAATTGTCCGTTAAAGTAACACAGTGCCGAATCGCACTGGTCAGGAATGGGTTAAAATCTTCCGGTCTTAAAGGGGTTAAAAATACGCTCATTGAGAATTTTTTTGTCAAAGACATGTAGCTAAATACATTTTGGCCTAAATACAGTATATGACAAAAATTGAATATATTGGATATTTTTTAACTGTCAAAGTAGAAAAATATTGTTATTTTTTCAAAATTTTCGCATTTTTTTTATTAATATCGCAAAAAATAAAAAGTGCAGAGGTGATCAAATACCACCAAAAGAAAGCTCTGTTTGTGGGGGAAAAAAAAAGTAAATTTAGTTTGGGTACGGCGTTGCATGACCGCGCAATTGTCAGTTAAAGTCGCACAGTGCCGAAATTGCAAAAAGTGGCCTGGACGTAAGACAGCAAAATCCTCCGGTGGTAAAGTGGTTAACCCCTGTTTTTAACGCATACTGTTAGACAGGTCGATTCGGTTGGTCACAGGCTTATTGGTAAGTTGAGCCTGGAAAATCTTTGGCAGAGCAGATCCCCTTTAAAGTGCCCCCTCCCCCTGGGAGAAGGTTGGGAGTTCAGACAGGACCAGGAATGGAGGTGAGTCAGACTGGAGAAGAAGAAGGGGCAAGGGGAGGGAAGGGTGCCCCTGGTTTCCCCACCATAGCCCTGAGAGAGAAGGAGAGCTCCAGTGAGTCAGTTCAGATTTAAAAGAAGACCTCAGGACAGAGGCGTAACTAGAACCTTCAGGGCCCAGATGCAAGAAACCATGAAGGGCCCCCCGGACACATGGCGGGGGCCCTTCCCTTCAAGCCTGGGGCTCTTCCCACTGATCCTGGGGCCCTTTACTCTTGTTGCAGGGCCCTTTATTACGGTCCCGCAGCAGGACCCTTTCACAAGTTCTGCAGTGGGCCCCCTTCCTGCCATCTTGGGGCCTCCCCACAGTGGTGGAATGCCAGGGCCCGGTTGCAAGTGTGACCTTTGCGATCCTGGAAGTTCACCCACCAGTGTTAGTTGTTTTTATTTTTTAGTATTTTAATTGTATTATTTTTTATCATTTTATTTTATTTTTTTACACTATCACTGACTATGACTCTGTCCATTCAGAAAAGGAAGGAGCTGGTAAATTAATTATATTTACCGACCTTTCCTGGTTCTCTATTGTGACACATCGCCTGCAGCAGCCAGCAGGAGAAGGGGTGGAGCACAGTGGGGGGGGGGGGCAACACAGTAGGGGGGGGGGGTACAACAAAGTAGGGGGGGATCAGGGGAGCACACAGGGGTCCAGAGACAGCAGAACACAAGTGAACTGGATAGGAGGAGTGGCGGGCAGCATACAGAGGAACCAATCTCCTCCATTTTCCTCCTGCAACTACAGGAGGAAAAAGGAGGACAGTGACTTCCCTACATGCTGCCCCCCCTGCCCCTCCTATCCAGGTGTACAGGGAAGCCGCACATGCCCCCTTGCGCCATGGGGCCCGGTTGCAATTGCAACCCCTGCAACCCCTGTAGTTACACCCCTGCCTCAGGAGTTGGTTCACCCTTTGGTTCCTAATCTCCTTGCCCAGGCGTAGAAGAGTAGTAAAGCTACAGGGAGTGAGTGCCCTTTGCAGAAGATATGAGCAGCCTCTGGAAGGGCCTAATATCAACTGTGCTCACAATCTTGGCTATAGAACTGCGTTGAGGTCTGTAACCCAAGAATTAATTGAGGCTTTTCAGTAAAAGAAGATTAATCACATTCAGCCTTGTGGTGCCTTTATTCGGTTGAAGAGAGTGAGAGAGTGCTACTTGTTTCCCCTGGATGTTGGGCCTGCAAAAGATAGGCCATCGACTGGAACCCCTGGGAGTGAAGGGGTGAAGCAGCGCAGCCAGGAGGGTGGAAAGGGGGTCGGTTTCCACCTGCCACTAACACATCAGGGAGAATCATAGGCAAAGGTATTGTATTGCCCTGAAGTTCACTTTACATTGGGGGCCGGTTCAGCTGCTCGCTATGGCCATGCATGAGATAGCCCGCCACAAGTCCACAAAAGACACGACAAAACCACAACAAAACACAACAACCAGTGGTGTATTTTGGTTTTGTGCTGCCCTAGGCAAGACTAAAATTGGGTGCCCCCCCCCCTCCCATGTAAATTTTCCCCACTCCTTTTTTAACAGACGAGGGGGCGAGGGAGAGAGAGGGGTGGGTGGTAGAGGGAGGGAAAGAGAGGGGGTAAGTGTGTGAGAGAGAGAGAGGGTGGGTGAGGGGGGATGAAAGAGAGGGGAGAATCAAAGAGAGAGAGAGAAAGGGGGGGTGAGAGAGAGAGGGAGAGGGAGTATGAGAGAGAGAGAGAGGGGGGGTGAGAGAGAGAGGGGGGGGGGGGTGAGAGAGAGAGGGGGGGTGAGAGAGAGAGAGTGTGAGGGGGGTGAGAGAGAGAGGGGGGATGAGAGAGACGGGGGTGAGAGAGAGAGGGGGGAGAGAGAGGGGGGGATGAGAGAGAGAGAGAGAGAGAGAGAGTGAGAGGAGAGCGAGAGAGGGGGGATGATAGAGAAAGAGAGAGGGGGTGAGAGAGAGGGGGATGAGAGAGTTGGTTCTAGCAACTATTGGCCAATAGAGTCTCAGGTGGAGGGGGGCTTTTTTGCTGCCCCCCTGCAAAGTGCTGCCCTAGGCCTGGGCCTTGTTGGCCTAGGCCAAAATACAGAACTGACAACAACCAAAGCTTTTTTGTCCTTCTTGACTTCCATTTGTTAATAACATTCCAGAGTGTAAAAATTGCAACCTGAAAGCTTTAGATCTTCTTTCAGCGAGTCCCTCACAGTGGGAGAGCCAGTAATCTTTATCGTCAGATCCTAAATCAGAGGAGCCCATGGAAGCATGCTGCCCCAGAAGAGAATGGGCAACTTTGGAACTGCCCGTTCTTTACTTGGATCAAGGCAAAATCTCATCATACACCTTACAATCTGACTGTACAATCTCCAACTATATAATATGAGAACCCCCCTAAACTATACAATCAATTTATAACCAATCAAGCAGGTCCTTACACCACATAGCTGTTGGTAGATGCAGTGCTGTATTTTGGCCTAGGCCGTCAAGGCCCAGGCCTAGGGCAGCACTTTGCAGGGGGGGGGGCAGCAAAAAAGCCACCCCCTCTTCACCTGAGACTCTATTGGCCACTGGTTGCTAGAGCCACCTCTCTCACCCCTTCCTCTCTTTCTCACCCCCCCCCCCTTCTCTCTCTCTCTCTCTCTCTCTCTCTCTCTCTCATCCCCCTCTCTCTCTCATCCACCCCCTCTGTCTCATTCCCCCTCTCTCTCTCTTTCTCTCTCATCCCCACCCCTCTTTCTCTCTCACCCCCTCTCTCTCTCTCATCCCCCTCTCTCTCTCATCCATTCCCTCTGTCTCATCCCCCTCTCTCTCTCTCTCTCTCTCTCTCTCTCTCTCTCTCTCTCTCTCACCCCCTCTCTCTCTCTTTCTCTCTCATCCCCACCCCTCTCTCTCTCTCACACCCCCCCCTCTCTCTCT